>NW_020536999.1:31422847-31457996 GCF_003426905.1 Ctenocephalides felis | reverse complement strand
AATATGGTGAGGATCATTATGATTAATAAGATATTAAACGGACTGTAAATAATAAATATTACATCATGATATGTGAATAAAACCACTATTTAGTTTATGATATATAATGAACTTCACTCTTCAACCTTCTTCTCTCGTTATTTTTGCTAGTCTTTCTTATTGGTATAAGTTTATTTATACTCATACAATTGTATTTCCTACCGAAGGATCACGGTGTAAATAAAAAAACCCTGGTCAAATCTTGACGAAATAAGAATATCTATAATAATATGAATATGAAATACATCTGTTGCAGTGTGTGAAAAATGTTTCCAACGACAGTAAAATTTTATTAAAAAAAAGAGAAATACTTGATAGTTATGTACTGATCAGATCACACGTGTCTGGTTATTAAACAATGCCCTGATGACCGCAAAGACGGAAACAAATAGAATTAGTTAAAAAACTAAAAAAAAATATAAAATGCAATCTATGCATCCAAAATACCACATAAACTGAAAAATGTTAAAGTAAATTTTACCATCATCAATTACGCAATCAACGTTGCGACATTTATAAAATTTGAAAATGGAAGATAGTACTTTGCTTGAGATCAGGAAGAGATGTAAGAGATCAAACTAAGTTTGATGGTGATAATACTCTTGTTTGTTTCAAGTTTTGTATATGTACAAAATTTTGACGTTAGGCACACAAAAACTAAAAAAAAAAGTAACTAGTTTAGATTTTAATATTGTATAGTAGACTATATTTGTATATTGCAAAATGTATACGTAAGCATGGGGGTAAGGGGTAAGAGCTCTGCTTACTTTTGCTGACAAGGGGGATGGGGGGTAAATAATTGTAATAAATCTGCTTACGTAACACTTGAACGATCCGATACCAAATAAATATGTCTAAGTTAGAAAATGACAAGGTATTTAAAATTACAATCACAATTAATAATAATATATACACAAAGTTTGGAATGCCAATAATAATAATTTTGCTTCGGAAAGATCAAGTAATTCTAATTAAATTTCGGAAAATTTAGTTTTCATTTTTTTCATTGACATAATACAAAAAATATATGCGTTACCAATAAAGATAATTTTACTCCGCCGATATTGAATTAATTCTAATTTTAAATTTTGAAAATATGGTTTCAATCATTTATGATTCCCAATGCGGCCCTGAGTTTAAAACATTCTAATTTGCAGTTTGTATTATCGAAGATAAGATATAATTCTTCTACCAAGAGAGCAAGAGGCAGTAAATCGTACTACGATAACTGAAGGCACCTAGATAGAACTCTGATAACACTAATATCTCACGTGGCATGCAGATTCGGAGGATTTACTGAAAAGCCAACCGAATAATAATGTGTGTAACCCCTTAACGTTTTTCTGAATAAATATAGTTACGGGATTATTGCCGAAATGTGGTTATAGGGAATTGGATATGAAAAGACTTACCATGCTGTAATAAATAAAATAAAAGATACTCAGTAGTCCATGACGAATATAATGAAGAAAAGCATCCTTTTGATTGATAGAAATAAAAAAAATCATAAAACAGTTAATAAAGAATGCTAATAAGAATATTATTGAATTATGACACCAATATGTTGAAATATGTGTTCAACGAGAATATTGTGATATTAATTTAAGATTCAAAATCATTTATTGTATATAATTTTATTTATTTTTTAGATTTATTGAAATTGCATTTTAACCCTATGCAGAGTTCGATTTTTTAATGTTTATCTTATTTCATTTGTAATTTTCATTTTTCATTATCACATTCAGTGCATAATTTAATGTTTTTTTAAATATTTTAATAGATATCATTAACATTATTTTTTTAAACAACAAAAAAAAATCTGGATTTATTCGATTTACTGTGAAAATTTAGTAGAAAATTGTAAAATATATATAATGTAATTTTTGGTCTAATGATGAATATTGAAAAAATTGAACGACCAATTAGGGCACCAGTGCAATTTGAATAAATAATTTCATATAAATTAACGCATGTATCAAATGTAATTAATACTTGAGATAAATAAACATTTACAAAATGAACTAATCGAAAAATTTCTTCTCATTCACGTATTTTTTCCAGGGTGACGCATTCTGGCTTTTCAACGTCGTGAAAATGAGCATTAAGTAAATTACTTATTTGTAATCAAGTTGATGCATTGTAATTTTGAAAATTATGTTTTTATAAAAGCATCTACTAAATGTGTGAAAGTACTCACCATGATGTTAAACAGTATAGAAGACTTGTCAATTTTTTTAACTCCAATGTCCCAAGAGGCCGATCAATCTAAACGTTCTCTGTATATCAGTTTGTCCTCCCAAACAAACAACAAACAACAAACCACAAACTAGTGCTGGAAGTGTTCTGAAAAAAAGGAAAATGAATATTAAAATAATGCTAGAACTGAAATATAATTATATATGATAATTAATCATATTATAATAATATATGAATTGTATGTAGACAAATTTTATTACACAACTGTTATTCTAGATGTAGTTCTTAAAATTGTATCAACCAAGTAAAAAAAAAAAAAAACAAGTATTACAAACTCAAAAAATTACATTTACGACACCCTAAGTCTTACTAATAGCAGTAATCGAATTTAAATTAAATTCAATTATTTTAAATTGAAAAAACTAATTCAAAATAAATTTTAAATTAAAAATAATATTGATTTTTGTTTTGACTGATTTTTTCATGAAAATATTAGAAAACGATTTTTAACTGGCAGATATAACGTACTACCTACTATTGTAAAAATACTATTACAGTAATCAAATAAAATTTTATCATTAATATTAATCATACCACGCAAATTAATAGTAATCAAAATTATTAAAAAAAATTTCAAATATTTTCAAATAATATTATTCTGCACATTTCATACTCTGTTCAATATTTACGCAGAATATAAAACCCAAAACCACCCTTAAGACTTTGGTGATTACTGATTATATCCATAGGGTGATATAACCGATGACGGTTTATGTTGACAGCCAATAAAAAACGCAACTAGTGGGGTGGGTGGCATCGTGCCTTAAAGCAAATTGCTGGAACTTCCCGTACCGTAACAAATTGTTCGAGGAATATTAAATGTTTTCAAATAGATTATTATAAATATTGTAACATTGTCTAATATTTATAAGAATTATATCAACTGAATTGCAGAGTTAAAATTATTTGTTTAAAGTATATTAGAACTATAGTCAGAATTAAAAATAAAATCTAAATTATTTTCGATATACAAAAAATTAAAAAAAAAAAAAAAAAAAAATTGAACAAAAATTTTTTTTTTCAAAATCAATTATTTTGTTAAGACAAGCAGAAAGTTCTTTGAATCAATTGAATCGGACGCTTAGTTCTCTCAAAAACTGCCATTTTTTGTACATTTAGCTCTGTATCTCCGAAATGGCTGGGCCTGCCTTTGCGAAAAACTAATAACCTCTTCTCCCAATCATTACTAATTGAATGTTTTTTAGATCATTCAAATCGGATGCTCCGTTCTCTCAAAAACTCGATTTCTATTTTCTGCACTCTTTGCTCCTTATCTCCGTAACTGCTGGACCTGCCTTTGCCAAAAACTAATCAGCTCTTTTTTCCCTATCAATAGAAATCGAATGTTTTTTGAACCATTTAAATCGGTTGATCCGTGCGCCCTAAAACGTGACTGGAAATTTGTATCCATACATACACACACACACACACACACACACACACACACACACACACACACACACATCCATTTTTTCTGAGGTATGCCAAAACGTTCAGAAACCTTCAAAACGTCGAGAAATGTAAAAATTTTCAATTTCGATTTTCGGCCCATTACAATAACTTACCCTACGGGAAGTTAAAAAATATTAGTAACACAAAAATTATAACCAATATATAGTATGTCACAGGAATTACTTATTTAATTTCTATATTAAATGAAATTGCATAATCCATTTGATAAAATTTATTTAGCATTATTTATAATAGTAAAATACAACATTTACAACTTTATATAAATAATATTATTTGTGTATTATAATTTATTCATTGAATACGATGTCGCAGATCAACGCAGTTGCTTGAGATGTCAACTCGAATAAAAGTAGGAATAAGCGTAGACTAGAAGTACCTCTGGTAAATAACTTATTCAAAATATTTATAATACAACCGATAACACACAAAATAATCGGAGATAGTGTGATACAGCATTTGATTTATGCAAGAATTAAAAACTGCAGATGTAATTTAATTCTAAATCCTTCTTGAAGATTGTGCCTCTGTCACCAATATTAGTATCTGTAATGTATTACATATATAAATCTTTGTTTTTTCACTATTGTTTGAATCACATGTATAAAGTTTTATGTGCAGAAGTTTGTACCGTTTTGAGATTTACATTTATATTTATAGTTGTCGGTATTAAACAATTTTTTTTACAATAAATAGCAATCAGAAAAAATTCTTTAAGCTATTGTGTTGATTATTAGAACTCCAGTAACAGTACTGAAGTTCTATATATGTGACATGACGGACATCACCCCAGTGGGCTACTCCATATTGAACAATTAAGATTGTCTTGATTCAAGTTGATACCATGAAATTTTTTAAAGGCTTCTATTCTGCAGTATTTTGAATTTTTACAGCACAAACCAATTAAATGATTCATAGATACATCGGTTACCCAGCTCTGTTTCCATAAGACGCATGTGTATGTCAGTCGCATCTAGTGGAATCGCTTCGAATTTCTTTTCCGGGTGAAAAGTATGTGAACTTTGTCAGGAGACCGCGCGCCCTGTGACATACGACGTCTCGACATGATCCACGCGGACCCTTGGGACCCACATGAGCGATCACTCATACGAGAGAGACTATAGAGAAAAACTTTAGATACGATAAAACTATAGAAAAACTTAGTGATATATTGATAATGATATAAAAATATTTTGAATATCTAGAGGAATTTTTAGTTGTTATGCATGTAATTGAAGTATAAAATTTGAAATATATATAATTTGCATTTAATGACTTTGTGTTCAATATATCCTTATCTCACATTTAATTTGCATTATTATAATATAACATAATATCTGCATATATATAAAAATAAGTCGGGTTATCCTTCCTGACGATTTAACTCCAGAACGCACGAACCGATTTCGACAATTTTGCATTCTTTGGAAAGCTAAGCTCATAGCTAAGAAAATTAATGGTGCATGGCATCGTGCCCTAATGCAAATTGCTGAAACTTCACGCACTATAATTAAAAATTCGAGTAATGACATTAATGAGAATTATCAAAATTATGCTTGGTTAAGTCAACGAACAATTCTTGCCGCCAAGAAATATGATGTACACGCACTGAATTTCACCATTCAATCAAAAATTGCTGGCGATTTGGTGACATACCAATGATTCTGACTGGTCTTCCGTTTGACTTCAAACGATTGCAATTTCCAGTTCGCCTTGCGTTCGCAATGACAATTAACAAGTCGCAAGGCCAATAGCTTAGTGTTTGCGGGATGATAGATTGTTTTTCACATGGGCAGTTATACGTTGCCTGTTCACGAGTTGGAAAACCATCCGCTTTGTTTGTGTTAACGTCAGACCAAAACACAAAAAATGTGGTTTACGAAAGAGCACTTCAATGAAACGGATAATTTGCCGATTCACTTTCATTTACTTAGAGAAGTTCAACTAAAAAACACTTCATTTTTGTAATCGAAATAAATTCATTACTGTTGTATAATAAAATCAAATTTTTCCTTTTCAAATATAAAACAAATAAAAAAAATTCTTCATCTTTCTCACGAAACCATCTGGTGGCGAAACGGAGTTCGTCGGGTTTGCTACTTTATAATAAAAAAAACTTAAATATATTTTAAAATTTCTAAACTGCTTATCAACATATTTCAAAAATTTTATTAAAAATCGTATAAACATTTTCCAGATATAAAATAGGTCATGCTTATGTGCAATTATTTTTAATAATTCTGATTATTGATTTACGTGGTATGATGTTTTCGTGATACTAATAACATAGTACAAATTAAGTAATAAAGTTTTATTTGCTATTGAAGGTTCTTGAAGGTCAGGCAGTTAGCCAAAACATATGAATATTACGAAAAAATCACAGAACTTTTATTAAAAATCATCTGATATATTTTATAATTAAAATTTTATATATTACCTATAAACCTAGTAAAATGTATCATCAAAACAATCGTCAAATATGCGCAATTAAAAAGTCTCAACATATTATGTAATTATTTGATAACACAACAAGTTTAATATTGTGAAGGCACGAAGACACGATGGTACTGATGCAATGATACACTAGTGTCATGTACATGAATTAATGAAAAGTTGAATTATCATAAACAAATACTTAATAAATTTTGATATATTATAGACTTTGTACGATAGGTATACTGCCTAAAAATTTTAAGACTCAACTTGAAATAATAATGAAATTAATTGTATGTTATATGAATGTTTAGTCAACAACTTTAGTCATCCAACAGATAACCAATCGGATTTAACGTACAATTCACAAAAATTTGTAGATCGTGCTATGTTGCGATACAACCCGTTTTATGGAAAACTCGGAATTGGTACAAATATATACATAATAATAGAAGCAACTAAAAATATGCAACTGTACCGTGCTAGAGGTTAGAAAATACTCACTTATCACACACAGTTATGAAGGATCCATTCACAAGCGTTAATCCACTAATATAAACTGTCCTGGTTTCTTCGAGACCTCAAACATACGGCGAAAATGACTCGGGCGCATATTTGACGCCGGAGTCGAAACGCCTTTATTCTCTTTTGTCCCTACAAAAAACAGAAATGAAATGAAGGATGCATTGCTATGATTGTCATAACTCAAACAAACATAGAGCAACAATGCTGCATGTATAGATAAGAAATTCGGTTGATAAACAAGCCACTTGAAGTTGTATCAAAATATCGATATATAGTTGATACAATTGCTCTCTTTTGGCGTTCAAAAAATAGGAATTAAAATCAATTATTTTAATTCCTATTTTTTGAAAACACTAATAAGGGCATGCAAATGATATATCCATGTTTTGTTAACTGCATATTATATAAATATCATAAAATTATTAATAAAGACTTGGTTTGAGGGGAATTTTAAAAATAAAATTAAAGGCTTTTGTCACTTTTATGTTAATTGTTATTTATTTTCAGTTGTTTGCATATTAGCTTTGTAAAGAAACATTTTTGCCTTGTCATGCTCTTAGTGAAATTTTTTAATCATTTGTAATAGGGGTACAATTAAAAAAGAAACTAGTGGTGAATGGCAGTGACGGATTAAGCTTTCTGCCGCCCTAGGCCCTATCCGTTCAGGCGCCCTTTTTAATAGACAAAATTTTACTTTTTTAATTAAACAATTTAGTTTAAATAATTCCCGTAGGGTAAGTTATTGTAATTGTCCAAAAATCGAAATTGAAAATTTTTGCATTTCTCGACGTTTCGAAGGTTTCTGAACATTTTGGCAGTTACGGTACGAGAAGTTCCAGCAATTTGCCTTGAGGCACGATGCCATACACCCCACTAGTTTTATTAACTTCCCGAAGGAGAAGTTTATGTTTTCATCAAAAAACCCGATTCGCTAATTTTATGTTTTCTCGACGTTTCAAGCCATTCTGAATCGAATGAGACCAAATTTGGAAAAAGTATGTGTGTGTGTGTGTGTGTGTGTATGTGAACAGATTTTTGCCGTAAATCGACGTTTTCTCGGAAAACGGCTGGACCGATTTCAAAAATTTAAAAGCCATTCGATGTATCTGGACGAGAACTATTGTTTGTCAGTTTTGTGCGACGATCGGCCAAGCCGTTTCTTCATAAATGGCAGAAAAGTGAAAAATTTTTCGTCTACGTTTTAGCCCGCAATTCTGAATCGATTTTGAAAATTCAAAAACCGTTCGAAAGATATTGGTTGGGAATCGTGCTGATTAGTTTTTGGTAGAGATCGGCCGGGCCGTTTTCTTGTAATAAAGTTTAAAAAAAAAAAAAATTCGACGATTTTTATGATTATTTTTTGACGATAGATACCATAGTCTTCTAGATCATACTAAAATATTACGGCCCTACGACAACTGGTTCAGCTTTAAAAAATTCGTCAAAGTTTGCAAAAATCAGTATGGTCTTTTTGGCATTTGTCAAAATTAGACTTTTGATCGACGTTTCTCAAAAACGCCTGAACCGATTTTAGAAATTTAAAAGCCATTTGATGTATTTCGGTGAGGACTATCGTTTGTCAGTTTTGTGCAACGATCTGCCAAGCCGTTTCTTTGTAATTAAAAAAAACTTTTCGTCCACATTTAAGCTCATCCTACCGAACGATTTTAAAAAATCAAAAAACTGTTCGAAAGATATTAGTTGGGAATGATACTGATTAATTTTAGGTGAAAATCTACGAGCCGTTTTCTTGTTAATAACTGTTGAAAAAAAGTGTTAAATTTCGTCGACATTTAAGCTCATCCTACCGAACCGATTTTAAAATATCAAAAACTGTTCGAAAGATTAGTTGGGAATGATACTGATTAATTTTAGGTGAAAATCTACCGAGCCGTTTTCTTGTAATTAACTGTTGAAAAAAAGTGCTAAATTTCGTCGACATTTAAGCTCATCCTACCGAACCGATTTTAAAATATCAAAAACTGTTCGAAAGATATTAGTGGGAATGATACTGATTAATTTTAGGTGAAAATCTACCGAGCCGTTTTCTGTAATTAACTGTTGAAAAAAAGTGTTAAATTTTCGTCGACATTTAAGCTCATCCTACCGAACCGATTTTAAAATATCAAAACTGTTCGAAAGATATTAGTTGGGAATGATACTGATTAATTTTAGTGAAAAATCTACCGAGCCGTTTTCTTGTAATTAACTGTTGAAAAAAAGTGTTAAATTTTCGTCGACATTTAAGCTCATCCTACCAAACCGATTTAAAATATTAAAAACTGTTCGAAAGATATTAGTTGGGAATGATACTGATTAATTTTAGGTGAAAATCTACCGAGCCGTTTCTTGTAATTAACTGTTGAAAAAAAGTGTTAAATTTTCGTCGACATTAAGCTCATCCTACCGAACGATTTAAAATATCAAAAACTGTTCGAAAGATATTAGTTGGGAATGATACTGATTAATTTTAGGTGAAAATCTACCGAGCCGTTTTCTTGTAATTAACTGTTGAAAAAAAAAATTAAGCCGATTTTCATGGAATTTTTTTGGCGATATACATCATGGTCTTATAGAACTTACTGTAATATTACGGCCTAACGACAAGTAGTTTAATTTAAAAATTCGTCAAAGTTTGCTAAAATTATTATCGTTTTTTTTTTAAAGTAGGATTAATGAAGTATATTATTTACATATTTTTTTTTGATTAAGTCGATTATTTACACATTTCGGGAAGTTCATGTAACTTGCCTCAAGGCTAAATACCAAACCAACTAGTTTTATTTTATTTCTCCCAAAAAAACTTATCAGTTTGATAATTTTTATTTTGAACATGATACATCAATAAAAATATTAATGAGGCGCCCTTGAATAAGTTTGATTAGAAAACGAATAACATTCGATTTCATAAAGAATTATCTAGATCAGGATCAATCCTTAAAATAAATTGCCGTGACGAAAAAAAAACGAAAAAATTTGCCGCTGCCCAAATTGTGCCGCCCTCACGGGCCTATGGGATAATCAAGCACTGGTGAATGGTATTATGCCTCAAGACAGATTTAAGTGATTTGAAAATCTAGTTGGAAATATTTGAACTAATTGTTATAAATCATCAATGATTTTTTATGGAATTTTACGGTGCGGGAAGTTCCAGCCAAAAGGCAAAATTTTAAACATCTGATATAATAAATATTTTATTAGCATGATCATCAAATTACTGTTACAAGGTAACATACAAATTATGAAATTTATTTTATAAACCATTGCTTTTAGATAAATTTGGTAACACAGCATATTTAATATTTAACACGAGATAAAACTGATACTATATGCATATAGTAAGATACAAAATATATCATTCTCAACGTACTGAAATCATGGAAAAGTTGTATTATCATTACCTGATACTTAATGAAATGTTAAAAGCACTGTATAAAAACATGCCAATATCAGATACATGCACATACCAATTCTATGGGCATCTATATGGCAATGTGCATGCAAAACTGTGGTCTTTGATGTGATACTCCTTTGATGTATCTGGTATCAACTTTCCGGCTGTGCGGCGTACACCAGTTGTGCCGCCGAATGCAAATATTTAATCAGCGCGTCGCGTGCTGCGCAATGGCCACTCATTAAAACCATGTAAGACCAAAGAAATATTACGAACATCTAGGATAGGGTGATATACTAGAATGTCCCATGGATTGAATTACATAATCAGTCATGTCTTTGTTCGGGATTTTCATTTGTTTTTATTCATTACTGGAGATAACGGACTTATATCACTATGGCTGGAGCTAATGCTATAAGTTGCAAGTTGAAACGAAGACAACATTCAGTAAAACTAAAACGTTAGAAGAAGCTAATTCAATGTGTTGAATAAGATTATGTCAAATCAAAACATGATGATTTTAGAAATCAAATCAATGATTGTACTATCTTTTATACATTATTAAAGAAAGCAAACTTATGGGCTGTCCGTTCCTTAATTGTGATGACATTTGAATTTTTATTTTGCAACAGTTGAAAACAAATTTATGATGCATATTTCAAAGTGAAAATATACGTAACTACTGCTGTTTTATGAGCTGTTAAAATGCAAAGTGTTTAATCTTCTAGACAAATACGTTTTTACAACTCAATATTTATCTTACCTATATTTGATATATTCATATTATTAGATTTTTACCTTTATTAACAAATTTTTAATTTTAAGCAGGAATCCTGGTGAAAGTATATTTTCATTTAGAAACATATTTAGATATTATTTTCAGGTGAAAATAAACACCTTGTTAATCGACTTAATCAATAAGAAATAAATTAATTTATGAGTGGATTTATTACTCATAATTGAAAACGAACGAACACGTTAACTCGGAGTATTTTCGAAAAGCAACCTTTCAAAAATCAACAATTATTATATTTGAACCAGTTTCCGTAGGATTTTAATGGTTTACGTCAAAAAAACTACTCATTAAAATTAAACTACTTGTCGTAAGGCCGTAAAATTATAGTAAGTTCTATAAGACCATGATATGCATCGCTAAAAAAAGTTTCATAAAAATCGGCTTAATTTTTTTTTTTCAACAGTTAATTACAAGAAAACGGCTCGGTAGATTTTCACCTAAAACTAATCAGTATCATTCCCAACTAATATCTTTTTTATAACAGTTTTTGATTTTTTAAAATCGGTTCGGTAGGATGAGCTTAAATGTGGACGAAAAGTTTAACACTTTTTTTTCAAATTTCAAGGAAACGGCTTGGCAGATCGTCGTACAAAACTGATAAACGATAGTCCTCATCGAAATACGTCAAATGGCTTTTAAATTTCTGAAATCGGTTTAGGCGTTTTTAATAAAACGTCGATGAAAGGTCTAATTTTGACAAATGCCAAAAAAACGATACCAATTTTTGCAAACTGTGACGAATTTTCAAAGTTAAACCAAATGTCGTAGGGCCGTAGTATTTTAGTATGATGTAGAAGACTATAGTATATACCGTCAAAAAAATAATAATAAAAATCTTCGAAAAAAAAATTTTTAACACTTTATCACAAGAAAACGGCCCGGCCGATCTTTACCAAAAACTTGACGATTTTTGAATTTTCATAATCGGTTCAGAATTGCGGGCTAAAACGTGGACAAAAAATTTTTCCTTTTCTGCTATTTATAATGAAACATCTCGGCCGATCGTTCCACAAAACTGACAACCGATAGTCCTCATCAAGATACATCGAATGGCTTTTTAATTTTTGAAATCGGCCCAGCCGTTTTCGAGAAAACGTCGATTTACGGCAAAAAATCTATTCACATATACACACACACACACACATAGTTTTTCCAAATTTGGTCTCATTCGATTCAGAATGGCTTGAAACGTCGAGAAAAAATAAAATTAGCGAATCGGATTTTTTGATGAAAACATAAACTTCTTCGGGAAGTTAATAAATATTGAAGTTAAAAAATTCCTATTTAAAATTCACACGAAAATTTCAAAAGCTGTGTTCATCGAAAATGACATGGTCAGTCCAAACCGCCAATTTCGGCCAAAGTCATTTTTTCATTGTTGAACATGAAATGATTACATGGTACGGTCAACCAAATATCAACATCTCGATGCATAATTGATAACGCAATATTTGATTGAATCACAACGATGTCCCTTATAGCTTCCACTCGTAATTACATGAATTTATTATTAAGGTACACCTGCTCTCTCAACATTGCACGCACTCGGGAAAAAAGTATTTTAGTAATGAAGAAGTATTAGATGAGTACAATTAGGGTTGTTTTATGACAAAATTATATGGATAATGCATATTAGAGTGATGTGGTAATAATTACGAAATATTAGGGCTAACAAAAAAGAATTTACAAAATTTGGTCTGGGTTGGATGGATGGCAACACTATCAGAATTAAAAGTGAAACATTTAGCAGTAACTGGGCTCGCCCGTAGGTAAGCGGTTAAGAGCGACGGGACTTGTTTCAGAGGTCCCGGGTTCGATACCCACTTCGAGCAGCCTGTTGTCAGCCAACAGTGACAAACGAATTTTACTTGGAAATATAGATAGCAATATGTTTCCAAGTGAAAGTAGCCCTTGCCTGACATTGCTGCACCAATAAAAAGTCAGCCCTATTAGATTAATTCTAATAACAAAAATCATCAAATATGGATGGATTAACCATTGGGTTACCATCTAAAAATACGAAGTAAAGAGAAGTTTCAGCCCAACAGCTCGTAGGACAAGGTTCTGATTGATGTTTCTAAAAAAAAATTGCAGTAACTGATGGAAGAAATTATAGACAATAAGTATGATTTCAAATGCCCATTTGGGAGTTTCTACGAAAAATTGGAATATCACTGGTATTAATGAGAAACTGTCAGGTTGTCTGATTAAAAAATAAGACAACCACTGAGTTACTTTTTAATTGATATAGTTAAAGGTATGACTAAAATTATTTATTTCATAACGCTGAACGTGTTTATTTTTTACATTAAATAAATTTGGTATTTGAGTAATTTTTACGAGTAATATATGGTTCATTGCAGTTTTATTATTTTCAATTATCTTATATAAAAGCAATAACCTTGTTTTTTTATTATATTTAATTTTTTGTACAACTGTTATTTATGTAATAAAATCACGATTTCCACACAATTTATATACGATTATAATAAATCATATCAGGAGTATATTATTATACATAAATCATACATTTACGGTTATGAGTGCCTGAAATATTATATCGTTCCCTAACCGTCGTCGGACACCGTAATGACACGGTTCAGTAATACGGTTTTACCCCTTTTTCGATCAAAATGAAATCAAAACATCACTTGTGGTGTACAAGGGGAGACAAGTCACTGATCAGGAATCACGCATCACGAAACATTCCCATTTTGCAGTTTGACTTATTTCTCATGCTCTGATTATTATAAATTCAACCTAAAATATAGAAAAATGCAAAACGATTCACCAATTATGTAACACTCACCAATTTTTTAATTCTCTGTGGGCCTGTGTAACTTTGTAAAAATAATGTTAGCACACTGCGCACAACCAAATAATTTCACCTACAGTTGACTACATAAACATGCATAACTAAAATAGGATTTGGATTTGATTTTCCCCAATCAATCGACAGAGGGGCAAGTATTTCAAGTTCAAAATGTCAGGCAGGTGGCACCATGATTTTTTAAGGAACAATAGTCACGATTTTCAGTTATATTAAGGATATTTTGAATTATTAGGTGTTCAGCGTTCAAGTTCGCTGACTGTTTCACTTCAGCGAATTTCTGAATGATTTGAATAAAAATTTGTTTGTTATAAGTTTATTATTGATAATCATTTATATTAATGAATTTGTCGCTTAACATAAAATTAAATGTGCATATGGTTTAGTTATTTTTGTTGCTGCTGCATATACATATGCTCAATCATAATACAAATGTCATACAAATTAGATATATTTAGATTGATTGATAAAATAAATCTTTTGTGTCGATTTGATACAATTTTACTACAATATACTTTAAAAAATGCTTCAAATATAATACAGGTTTAATTGCTGCATTCCATTATTATTTTTGTAATTATAGTTTTTGAAATAGTTGTCTAAAATTTCTGCTTCAGCTAAATATATTAAAAATTTTAGAAAAATGGTGTGTTATACTTTTTTTTTTAAATAAAAAAAAATATATTACTGTTCAAGCGAATATGTCGAGAACAGTAAAAGATAGCTTAAGGGGGTATTCTAGTGGAGAGCGATGAATTTTAGGTCATTTTTAAAATATCGTAAAAGAAAGCAATGAATGTTTTTACTATCCATTTTTTACTACTTGTTTATTAATATTATTAAAATACAAAACAAAAATTAAACAATAAAAAAGTTGAAAATTATAAAAACTGGCAGCTGATCAAGTGGAAGGTCTCAAAAAATTGGCACCTCAGTCAAGACATGATTTCAGCCCTCCTAGCCATCGGAAATGCAAAAAAATAAGAAGATTATCAATCTACAATGATGTTGAAATCGCCCGAACTAGCGATGAGTAAAAAATTTTTTTTTTTTACAAATTGGCGACTGTTTGAAAAAAAAGTGTTTTTTTACTGTTGTTTTGAGTTTCTCGAAATTTTTAAAAATAGAAAAAATTGGTATTTGGGGATAATCCTAGTTCGGGCTATAGATAGATCTATAAACAAGACTCTCTGAACATTTCAAGTGAATCGGTCTAGTAGAACTCGAGAAATCGTGTCAACAGTACTGAAAAAGTCTGTTCTGAGAAAAACGCATTTAAAGTATTGCGTGAAGCCAAACCGAGTCAGTAAAAGGCCTATATCTCCGAAAATAATTCAAATTTTCAAAAACCTTCTTGTACCCATATTCTTAGATAGTTAAATTTTGAAAATATGAAATAAAAAAAAATCGATTTTTTTGAATTTATACACTAGAATACCCCCTTAAAAACTCTTTTACTGCTAGATAAATGTTTGGAATATCACGTTATATTTTCTAGATTTGAAAAATTCGAAGTGCTGAAAATTATTCAGTACATTCACCATGGAGTCAGATTGGTGCTGTGAAAATATAACGAATGTGGTTCAAACATTTTACTAGATGTATACTAACCGTCGCAATGACATGGTGACAAACGTGCAAATATCTCGGAAACCGTAAAAGACAGCTTAAAAATTTTTTGCCATCGGATAGATAGATTTGACTGGACTCACTGTATTTCATCTACATCTAAAAGAATTTTATCCATAACTTGAGGAGGGAAATATAATTAAGAATCTAGTTTTGCATGCAACATATTAGTAAAATGTATTTGAAAAATTCTGCAAATAATCATTGAAATATTAGCATTATTATTGACGCATATAATCGCTCTGATGGAGTGGGTGGACTTAAATCGAGGCAAGCTTTCAGCTTATTTTCATTAACCGAGAGCGTCGCTTTTCAGCGAGACACAGTAACACAGGCAAAAGGTTTAAAATGCTTTCAACCGCTCTGAATAATTGATGAACACGCAGATGAGTCCATTAGTGGGACGCCCGTTCGCGGTTTCATGATGAGTTTTGAATCATTAATAAATACATATGCCGAGCATTTCTTAGCTTGGGACTTAGTGCTAAAAGAAAACGTATTAATAAATTTTTCTTGTACACTACCAGTTGAAGTTTTTAAGCTTTTATTTAAAAATCACACAATTTGCTTATATCAGTTTGCTAATATTGGTCCGCCAATATTGGTATGTCAATATTGGTTCGCCATTGTTGATCTACCAATATATTCTCAACTTCACAATTGCTTCAACAACCATCGAAATATTATATTATTTTTTATACAAAAAATAATTTAAATATTAATAATTTATTTAAAATATAGTTTTTCTTAAAAAAAAATTTATAAAATGAATAAATATAAAATAGTTTTATTTCTTGAAACTCTTGACTTGAAAATTGGCGATGAGATTATCCAAATAGGATTCGACTTCAGCAAATATTTCGTCTACGGATCGATCAGCATTTATGCGCCTTAGTTTTTCGGGATATAGTGCTAATACCTTGAAATATCGAAATGATAAAAACTGTTAGACACAGATTATTCATAAGTAACTTTGAAATAGTAAAATGTATAATATTATATATAAGACATACATAAGCAAAACCTAGTTTTATTTCAAACCAGCGAACTTTCAATTAAAAAATTTAATTTCAAACGTAGTGCAACTTTGAGTTCTAATTAATAACCGTGCCACGTATGAATATTTTGAATTTATTATTCCCACTATTATAAATCTAGATGTTAGTTACGTGAAAACTGAGTCTACAGAATATATAGAACGACATTTACTATGGTTTTCTCCATTATCCCTTTTTACTTCATTATTGCTTTTAATACTTACCCAAACTACTTAACGTGTATAGAGTCTGACAATACAGATTTTATTTTGAATATGTTTCATTCATATGGTCTATATTTTTTTGGTTTTGTCCCTGTCTATTATAGTTGTCTTTTTACCTGTTCATTGTTTTCATTAAAAGTTTGTATTCGTTTCTTTATAGTTTCCTCATTATCATCAACTCTCTCACTGGATAAAGCCCTATGCATCAATCTCTCGAGAAGTGTATCTTCTTCGCATTCAAAAAACAATATTAAATTGACCGGAGTTATCTGAGATTCAAAGGCCAAGCCCTGATCCTTTTCGCGCGGGTAGCCGTCGATGAGGAAACCAGTGGACTTTGGCGCTGCTTTTATCATCGCCTCTCGGATCAAATCGAGAACTATATTCATTTGCACTAGCTCACCTTTAGCCATTGTAGCCTGGGGAAAAAGACACATGAAGAATAGGAAATAGAAATAGAAAAGTAATCTACTAATAGAAAGTCATTTTAAATTCAAACTTTTTCAATTGTTGACTGTATTGGATGTGCGACTTATATTTGTCCATCTACTTTATAAAGCTGAACACGAATATAAAGTTAAAATTGGGGTAAAACTGCAAAAATGGGACAAAAACAAAAATAATCATAAACTTCCGATCGAGTAATTCTTTTGCATGATTATTAAAATCGTGTATGCAGATACGTTTGCGGATTGCTACTGGATTCTACAATAAATCATAGTCAATAGTCACAGTCAATAAATCTGATTTCCAACCCTAACCTTGCTTTTCTTCTTATTAACTTCCCGAAGGAGTTTATGTTTTCATCAAAAAATCCGATTCGATAATTTTATGTTTTCTCAACGTTTCAAGCCATTCTGAATCGAATGAATAAAGTGTTAAAAAAATTTTTTTCGATGATTTTTATTATTATTTTTTTGACGGTAAATACTATAGTCTTCTAGATCATACTAAAATATTACGGCCCTACAACAATTGGTTTAACTTTGAAAATTCGTCAAAGTTTGCAAAAACTGGTATCGTTTTTTTGGCATTTGTCAAAATTAGACCTTTCATCGACTTTTTCTCAAAAACGCCTGAACCGATTTCAGAAATTTAAAAGCCTTGTGCGACGATCTGCCAAGCCGTATCTTTGTAATTTGAAAAAAAGTTAAACTTTTCGTCCACATTTAAGCTCATCCTACCGAACCTATTTTAAAAAATCAAAAACTGTTTGAAAGATATTAGTTGGGAATGATACTGATTAGTTTTAGGTGAAAATCTACTGAGCCGTTTTCTTGTAATTAATTGTTGAAAAAAAAACTTAATCCGATTTTTATGGATTTTTTTAGCGATATATATCATGGTCTTATAGAACTTACTGTAATATTACAAGTAGTTTAATTTTAAAAATTCATCAAAGTTTGAGAAAATGAGTAGTTTTTTTGACGTTAGCTAAAATTAAAATTAGACGATTTACTTGGTATAACATAGTACTTGGTCTTAATAAACATACTAAACCATTAAAATCCTACGGAAACTGGTTCAAATATAATAATTGTTGATTTTTGAAAAGTTGCTTTTTGAAAATACTCCGAGTTAACGTGTTCGTTCGTTTTCAATTATGTGTAATAAATCCACTCATAAATTAATTTATTTTTTATTGATTAAGTCGATTATTTACACATATCGGGAAGTTCATGTAACTTGCCTCAAGGCTAAATACTAATACCAACTAGTTTCCATTTTTTTAAATACAAATTCTATTTAATTTCAAATTACCTATTTTAAATTCTACTTCTTACTTTCATTTCTATGCAATTTTAAATCAACCGTTCAAATTTTTATAATTTTAACTTAAGACATCTTCAAGGACGCTGACGTGTGAGTTAGACATGATAACGACTGAGTTATTTCCGCAAGTGCTTTATGATTTGTATCGAATGAACAAGTACATTAAACTGGATCAATTATTCAATTAATAAATATTAATAACTATTTCTATCGTACCTGCAAGCTCTTCCCTCTATCGGTCTTACTTTCAACTTCATCCCGCAGAAGATCACCGGACGACAAATGGGTGAATCCGTACTTCTCTATAATTTTTTCACACTGAGTTCCTTTTCCAGATCCAGGACCACCTAGAACCCAAATAACTGGTACTTTCAAAACTGATCTTAAATCTCTTTGGGGCTTCTTTGTATTGCATTTACAATGGGTTGACATGGAGGTTCTGGAAGAAAAATTACATGAGTATAAATAAGAAATGGAAAGTATAATTACAAATAGCATTAAATATGATTTTTTAAGATATACTTACGAAATAATGAGTTGTTTGCTTATGCACATTAAATTTAGAACTTTCATGTTGGAAAAATTGCTTAACTTGTACTTGTTAAATTAAATTTTATAATTTATCATATTTTTTTGTATTTTTTTGTATTTTTCTATTTTTTTATAAAATTTATGATAAGTCAGAACATTTTAGTATGGTATACTAAAATGTTTCTGATATGTCAAATTGACATTCAAAATTGAAAAAAAAAATACACCGAGGACATCATTTTTTATTGTTTTTTTTTCTCATTACCATTTCATTGTGTAGCCTGGTAAGCTTGTATGTTTTAGTTTTCCGCATAATTTTTCGTTGAATTTTCCATAGTGGTAATTTTGTAGATTTTCAGTGCGCAGATGTCAGATGAAAATGTATCTTTTGCATCAATTCCATCTCGGGGCGGGTCAAAGGTCGAAAATCGCAGCCAATGAAAGTACTGAATGATAACCTTTGACACCCATCGGGTCGACGCCGGCGCTCAGGTGCTCTTCTTGATGAACTTGGAATTATAATATACTTATAGTATCTGAATTTACTCATAAAATTTAATTAAATAATTAAGAAAATTCATATTTTTATCAATTAGTAACTATGAAAATACTACAACTATATATTACCTGTACTCAATAAACGATGGATCATCCAGGCGATAATCGGTCAACCGAACCTCCAAATTAGATTCATTAACCGACCTATGGCACCGGCTACATTTGAACTCATGTAACTTTTGAAGGAATTGAGATAGGATGTCGTAGTCTTTGACTTAAATTAAAACAATCGAAAAACCTAGAAAAGTAAATCGGTAAAATTTTTGACCGATCTATTACCGTTTGCGAGATTTTCGCTTATAGCCTTCCAAAGTTACCAACTTATTTTACTTTAAGTTGAATAGCTAGAAAAGTATTTCAACTAAGTTCATAATATTTCTGTAGCAGCCTTCTAACTGTAGAGGGAATAAACCCTGTAAATATTACCTCAATTAGAATTATAAAAAAACAATAAATGATCTACAATGTGACTAAATATGAAATCATGCATAATAAATTAGTAAATAAATATTTATCATTATTTTTATTTAATTCTATTAGAAAATATGTTCATAGCTTAAATATCTATCTATTCATATATAATTTGCCAAAGAATATTTAAGTGAAGTACTTATGCGTAAGTATGAAATATAAACAGATATATCATAATTTGACTAAATTTTAAATCCTGATTTATTACTAGTTTATTAGAATTTATGCAAAAAATATATTCGTTTTCCACAATTTACAGAATAGGAAATTTTCAAAATAAAAGAAACTATATTCTATAATTTCAACTGAATTGAACAAAGTGTAATTTTGTATATGCTATTAATTATATTTTAACCTAAACTGTAATGTTTATAATAGGAAAAACATTGTTTGTGAATAATTTCAAATATTTAAAATATTTTACTATAAATCCTAAATGAAAATAATAATAATTTAATGAATTTATTATAAATTAGTTTATAGTTTTTTATATTTAATATATTAGAAAATTTTGAAAAAAAGTGTACTAAATTATTGTCAAAACAGATTTTAAAAGATGTTTTTAATCATATCTGATCGTAAGCCGAAAGAGAAGTATTAATCATCATGAAAAAATATATAATTTCTATTGTTTAAACCATTTTTAGAAACCCGTATATATACGATTTTTGCATCCCTTAAAATAATTTTGAAGGTAACAAACCATATGATGTGATTTTAATTTTCTTAAATTAACAAATAATATACGTATTTTGAGCCAAAAATACAACTACCATCTGTACATAATTCGGTAAACTTTCACGAATCAGTAAAGTTGTGAATCATTTCGATCAAATACTTTTTGCCAGACTTCTAATATATATATGAAGCTTGAAATAATAATTAATTATATCATTTATACGCAGTAAAGTAAATAAGTTTTTACTATTTATTTATGAATTTTATTAATGAAATTAATTATAGATTCAAGATTGCTATCAGCACGTCTAATTACGCTGATTAGTTGATAGTATTCAGATTCTTAGAATAATCATATTACCATAAGACTATATATCATAGCTAGCACGCAAATTATTAATTGTACATATAAAACAAATATATTTCGAAATACATCATGCAAACTAGCTACATATAAACTATAATGGAAATTAACTTATAGATAAAAGTTAAAATAGCTTATATTTTCATATAATATATATAATATTAGTTTCCTATATTAGTTTCAGGATCTGAACTTTCAACATTGCACATCTATTGTAATAAATTAATAAAACTGAAACTAATTTACATACCTTGATTTTTTAACTGACTCATTTTTGCAAAAGCTTTGTATAAAAATATCACTTGAATCTTCTAAATGTTTTTTATGAGATATAAGAACTATACACAATCTTTTCAATCCCAGCAGGATATGTTGTGTTAAATTTTACCAGAAGAACTGAGTTTCTTTTCCAAGAAGCAGCCCTAGGTCACCAAAATCAAAAAAAAATATTGAAAGTCTTATGCAATATATACAAAATATTTCGTTAAAAGTATTCCATATACAATACAAGAGTATCAATGGAAAATACTACCTGTTAAATTCACATCCAACACATTTTTGCATTGTACCCAAGAACTTCTGGGAATTAAAAATTAAACAATCAAAATTTAATCATCAAGAGGCTACTATGAGCTTGATCCATTTTTTATATAATGAGATATAAATATTATAATTATTATTACTGTAATAATTATTTATCAAATCTTAAGAATATTACTCTTTCTATTATTATTATATATATTCACATTTAATAAATAAAAATACCCTTCATATTTGATTTAAAACTCATAACTTTTATTTACATTTTTGTTCTTTCTTTATCGCGCCATTGTTGAATATACAACATGTTATTATTAACAAATTATTAATATATATCACCTAACGATAAATATAAATCAAACAATTTATTATAGAAGTATTTGTTTATGTTTGCTCATTTAAACAATTTCAATATTTGCGAAGATAATTAAAAGTTTTCTTTGCCAAGATAATGATATGGTATTTATATTATAATGTAGATATAGGTATAAAATGATTATGTATTTACACACATATCAGTATCTTAAATTATAATTTAGATTTTCAACAAAATTATTACCTTCCTACTCCATGTGGCATCAGTTATATTTTTTTCATTCCATTCCTTTAATATCTCAAAACTTTTACTTCATGAATAATTAATATTGTAATCATTTATTTTTACATGTTAGGATGGCTCTGGAATAAAAACTCGTTTCAATGGGAAGACATTCTAAAAGGAATATATAAACATACGTAACTAATAATAGTATCTGAAAAGTACTTGTCAATCTCAATTAAATTGTAACCAGTGTTGGTTTGAACATATAAATGATTTATTGATGGGTTCCTTATCAAGATATGTGATAAATTGTATCATATCTATGCCTGAAAACTATAAACAATTGTAAGTACGCAATTAGAAATTAGAACAATTTTGCAACCTATAAGTGTTTTTGTAAATATATTTTAGCTTAGTATGCAAATTCATTGAATTGAAATAAATTGTGTTTAAGCAAAAATCTAAAAATAAACGCAGTGAAAGTATTTTTGTTATGATATTTCAGCATTAGTATCATAAATATAAAAATTATAAGCAAAATGAATTTAATAAAAACATTATGAAATATTTGTTGTAATTTTTTTAAATATCTCAAACTGCACAAAATTATAATTTAATTTTATTCTCTTAATTATTTATTCGAATATTTTTGTAAGCCCTTTGCGAGTCGTTTTTTACGTCAAACACTCACAAACAAGTTTTGTTTTTTTAAGAAGATTAATATTCACGCGGTTTATATGTTTATAAGTTTTATCTCAAAACTATTGATGATGTATTAGAAGATAATACTATTCTCGATTATGTGGACGAACTAGTTTAGATATGAATATAATTAAATATATAAATTTATTTATATAATAATTAATTATAAATATTAAATATTAAAAATAAATGCAATTAGATATATAATAATTATCACCCTTAGAAATTAGGTGCATTGATTCATATAAGAGCACTTTTACCTAATACAGTTTATATAAAGTTTTATATAAATTACCATGTTATTAACCACAATTATTATATATAATAATTATTTATTTGTATATCAACGTGTGTTTTGGGATAAAAAAAATAATTTGGTTTATTTATTCAGAATTCTTTAATTACTGTTTGCAAACAAATTGTATGATAACTGATATATATATATATATATATGTGTGTGTGTGTGTGTGTGTTTATACTTTTTTATTTATTCTGATATTAATTACACAATTTTGATATCAGATGATAGATTTCAGTATTGAATTATGAGATTATAAATATACCCCAATGTTCATTTGCGATAACACATATTAATTATATAATTATTGACTGTTTGAAAAACGATCAATTAAAATTGAGAATATAAAATATTACATATAATTTAATAAAATTATTCATTTAGCAATCAGAAATTACCTTTTAATTTATATAAGCTAAATTTAAAATTTCTACTGTAAGTGCATATCAAAGAAAAAAAAAGAAAAAAAGAAATATGATTTTCATTTATGAAAAAATATATAGATAAATAAGATGATATCAAAAATAAAGCAAAAAATAAAAATAACATCTTATTTATAAAATTACAATATACAGCAAATCAGAGATATGTTATAGTCTCTTAAATCGGAAAAAATATATTTTATCTGATAAATAAAATGTTATAGTTTTATTTAAAAAATAATGATACGATACTAAACTTTCAAATTCATTTTTTAAATTATATATATATATATATATATATATATATATATATATATATATATATGGATATATATAATAAATAGGCTAACAAATAAGCCAAGCATAATTTTCCCGATAAATGCAAAAATGGTATTTAAATTAAATAATATCAGTAGTATAATTACAGAATCCAAATAGATTATATGAATGAATATAAGATAAACTTCAATTTTAGATTTAAGTAAAATAAGATATCATTTTTTGGATTTAAACTAGATAAATAAGTATATAAGATTCCACATTAATATCCAAAATTATAGTAAAAACAGATATTTAATGTCAATATAAAATAGAAGTTCAGTAATTAATGATCAATGAGCTAAACTTAGAAGAAATATGAACAGAATCAAATATAATTAATAATTTCAAAAAAATTATAAATATTATTAGAAACTATTTTTTGATATTATTTGTAATGGCTTTGCTTACCAAGATCATTTTGCCACCTGCAATATTTCATTTTTATATTCTATATTATTTCCATATATAATACATATTATCTTTATATATTCTGCTCTATCTTGAATATATATTCCATACTGTCTTTTATTTATATTCCGCACTATCCATTTTTTGCTCTTCACAATTCATTTTTTTCATTTTTATTTCATTTACGCCTTATTTTTTCGAATTCAAATCTTGCTTTTGTACTTACTTCTCAAATTCTACTCATCAAATCAAATGCTATTTAATCGCAAAATAACTATACTCTTTAAATTCTATTAGAAACTAATTGTTTTGCACAACAGAAGAAAATCTTCAATAATAAGATATTTTTAATATCTCTTCAGAAATTATATCTAAATATATTTATTTTTCATCTTATTATTCGCAACTAATATAACTTGTAATATCAAGTTCAATATATTTTTCTTTTATTATTTTGCCGGCATATTATATATGAAAAATTAATAGTTACCTTGATAAAAATTTAAATGGCAGCTAAATCCATAATGCTCGCTTGCATAAATTTGCTTCATGTAAATTCTTGTCTCAAAATTTAATTTCAAATTTAAATTTTTATTTCTTCGATTTCATCCCTGCATCATTCTCTGACGTAGACTCGTTAGAAGACCATTCGGCTTGCGATAAGAGGACAAGCCCTCGCAGGATCTTTATAAACCGCTGTCACCGTGACGGACACGACAAACGTCGATAGAAAATCCATATAATCGGTTCGCGAACTGGTTCGAACACATATCTGTGTACACGTGTTAGTATCAAATTAATTATTAAAAGATATAACGATCGAATCATATAAGATATTTTGTGATTATCCGCGAGAGAAAGAATAACCGCTTCGCTGACGTAGTTTTGGTTATCAGTTCATTTGATTCGGACGTTCCGGCAACTTGTTAGTAAACATGAGTTTCTGTGAGAACAATAACTACACGGTGGATGAGTAAGTTTTTATTTACATTCTGCTCTGCTAGTAATTAGTTGAAATTGTTTTAATTTTAAATCGTTTTAGTTTTGTTTGCAATTGCTTTTATTTCGATAGCATAGCAATGTTTGAGTTTATAATACATTGTCGCCTATTTGTTTTTATTAGCATTATTTTCTCAAGACGTTGCGTAACAATTTTCTTGATTTAAGAGTCAAGTATTTGCTTTATTTAAACATTAAACAATTATATTTTACTGGCTATTGTGTATATAAATTCTTAAATTAAAATTGTATTAATTTTCACTCTGTATCTGGCAATATATTATTTTTACTATTTACATACCTGTATATATCCTGTTTGTTTATTGGATTTGCTTACTTAGAGCAATTAACCACCTACAATTAACATTTCATTTTTTTATATATTATACTATTTTTATTTATACATATTCTGTACTTGCTTATTCTCAACTGACCTCTTCTTTTTTTTCTTCAAAATCTTAACTTCTGCAGTGCAACTTCTAATTTTCCTTTTACTTCTGATTTTATGCTAACTCAAATTAAATGACAATTCTATGTCAGCACATGGACTCGAACCGGGTATCTATAGTATGAGTCGGTTATGCTACTGACTGAGCTATTTCTGCCACATCCTGTATTTTTATTGTTGAATTTACAAAAACTTGATATTCTAAAAAAACACACATAGAAGATGAAACATATAGACTCTCTAAGTCTTTTATCATTAATATTTTTGAAATAAACTTTACCTTTGATGTAGATTTTAATTCTTGTCTTCATCTTCTAAAACTTTGTTTGAATTTCAAATAAAAAATATATAGATGTTGCTTTTTATCCCAACATTTACAACTTAAAAGATATGGGGTCTCTAAGATTTATATCATTTGGTGATTCGGGTATTAAAAAACTATACGCTTGGTGTAATTTGAAGTTTTTTTTTAAATCTTGCCTTCATCTTCTGAAACTTCGTTTGAATTCCAAATAAAGAATATGTCGATATTGTGATTTATCCCAAACACATAGAAGATGAAAGATGTTGGCTCTCTAAGAGTTATACCATTTGGTTATGCAGAATTTAATGTTTGAAATTTTGTTTAAATTCTGAATAAAAAAACATTTATAGTATTGACACAAGCATAAAGAAAATAAAAGTTATTAACGCTCTAAGATTTTTTCATTTGTCTATTTAAAACGTAAAATAAAAAATAGTTGATTTATTTCTCAATACACAAATCCTTTAGCTAAATATGCTTAGATAATTTTATGCCTTTAATTAATTCAACATTCATTTTAATCGATATGGCAATAAACTAGTTCTTGTTGGATAGTTTTGATAACGTGTTTGTTATTGATATAATTAATTGATCATGACAGAAAATTGATAAACAACATGGATGTTTTTTATGACAAATATTGTTTTTCTAAAATATATCTAGGCGCAAAATGAAAGAATTTACTTAATTTGTTAATATAATAGAATAAAATATAAAATAATAGCACTAAAAAAAACATTTTTATATCGTAATCATATCGACAAATTTTGAAAGTGATCAAGCAGGTCAATTGTTATTGTAAATTTGCAACTGATCGCAAATTTACAATAACTTCAAATTGTGCTTGATAATTTTCAAAATTTATTGATATTATTCATATATTTCATGGACAACGGGACAACGCGTTTGTTCGGTATGCTTTAAGAGTAGTAAAATTTATTTATAGATTATTTTAGAATAAAATTAGTTCGAATTAATTAATTCAAAATTATCCAGCACTTAAAAACTTACTTGAAATATACATGGCAGTTCCGTATCGATTAAAAACAGTTTTTGATAAGCACAAAAAGCTCAAAATTAAATCAATTTTATTATTACCTGATTTAATTATTAATTCTATAAAAAGTATATTTTATTTTATATAAATACTTTATAATTATGTTTATAACAATTATAATTTTAGTGCATCGCGAAATGAAAAATTCTTTAAGTGACAGCATTTTGAATCCGTTCAAATTACTTAAAACCTGACACCTTTAATTACCTAATACAGGTTTTACTATATGCTCGTAATCGTATGAGGTGCAAATCTTCATGTAAAATATAATTGTTAATGAACAAGTAATTATTTATATTTTGTATAAAATTTAATTTTTTTGTCATAAAATAAATTGCGTAAACGAACACCAAAATATCAAAATATACTACTCGATGAAGAATAGTTTATTATTCTCACTATTACCTTAAGCAAAAAATTGTTTTTAGCTAATTGCTAAGCACGCGAAAAAAAAATGATTCTAGTCGCATATGCTAATCACACACAACTAATTGTATACAGTATTAAAATTCAATTGCTTTATTCTAATTTTGTTATATTTTTCCTGTTTAATGTTAACTTACTTGAAAACAATATGTACTAGATAATAAAGTATAAAGTGTCGTTGAAAATTATTATGATAACGAATGTTAATAAACAAACAGTATAATGAATTTTAAATGATTTTATATAATGTATATTATTATGAAAAATACCATTTATTTTTATTTAGGTCAATTAATATTACGATAATTTAAGTTTAGATTTTGCTTGGTAATTAGCAAACAAATTTTGCTAAATTCTTTATTTGATATATATATATATAAGTATATGCATATATATATATATATATATATATATATATATATATATCCTGCAAAAAATGTGAAACATACATACTCTACATTCCGCAGAACGCTCAAAGCCGTCGAGAAGGTTATCGCTAATTTGTTATTTTATTGCAATAACAAATATTTTAATTCATTTCAAACATTAATCACATTTTGAAATTTAATATTTTTATTTTAAACACGCAGGTCAATTTGCTTGATTGTAAGAAAAAACATTATAAGGCTTGAAGAAATCAATTAAAATTAGGAACGGTTCTGTAAAAGTCTTTCTAGGTGTTCGTTTAAGTAGCGTTTTTGAGGTTCATTCATTTTAAAATAATTGTGTAAAAATAATTAATTATTAATCATTTATATTATAAATTATCAACGATAAACATACGCCATTTATCTAGTTACTAGGCAAATATTTCTGGTTGACCATCATTTATATTTATTTTACTACTAATTTAGTTATCACATTGCAAAGCATTAATAAATGTTATAACGAATGTACTTAATAAGCTATTGCTATTAAATAAGATGGATATTCAAAATGAATAAATATTAATGATTGTTTAAATGATTTGACTATTTTCCAAATTTAGAACTAAATTTTTAACTGGTGATTATGTATAGAAACATATTGATCAAAATTTAAAATTTATCTTACAATTTGCTCATACTAAAAGTATTAAATTATAAATTAATTTTTATTATATATATTTTCCCAGTGACCACAAAAATGTGTCTTTGCAACAAAGTTTATTAAGCGGGATAGGGACAATATGTTTAAAAGCGCAGGATCCAGCATAAAGTGACGTATTATTCGAGAAATTGTGTTACACATGATCGATTTAACGGGGTTCAACTTTATATTATTTTACTTGTCATTATTATGAATCTATGTCGATAAATGCTATAAAGCATCAATGATGCAATTAAAAGCTATTAAAATTGTTATTCTGGATTGTTGTTATGAACTTTTTGTCGTAATGCTAATTAACACATGATTAGAATTAATTAATTCATAATTAAAACAGTCCACAAATAGCAAAAACTTACAATATATCAATAGCAAAAAAATAAATCTATATTTATCTGATTAAATGAAATTTATTCATAATTTTTAATTATGAAAAACCAAGTCAGATTGATAATATTCATCGATAAACTATTTCTTTAGACACACATTGCCATCAGTGCAACTATTATAAAAATATATTAAAAAAATAATTAAATATTCTGTTGAAATAACATGATGAATTTGAAAATTATAATGAATCTGGTGAAAAAAAATTATAAAGCAATCAAATTAAATATGACTTATAATAGACCAGTAACTGCTCACTTAAATAAAAAACTGCAAGATATTGAATGATGGTTTAGAACTCAGTTTCAGAAAAATTTAGTGAATTATTCAGAGATCTAAATTTCCTGAATTTAATTCTGCTATGCATTTTTATCCTTAACAAAATCTAATAACAAATACAAAATACCTACTTTTACTTTTGAATTTTAGCTGTAAAACTTATCATGTTATGAATAGGTTTCCTCACAAGGTAATTTTTTTTAAGATATTTTTCTTAATTCCTGAATTATAACCAGTGCCATATTTTTTGCATTTTGTTTTTCTTTATGCATTATTCTCTGCAATTTTACCTCAATAGACTGCTAAAGTCTTGATTAACAAAAATTATAAAATAAATCTGATGAATGCACATACCATAAGTCCAAAGTACGATATAAAATTACTATTGATTTTTATCCAGAAGATGTTAGCAAATCATCTCCGTCATCAGATATTTGTCAATATCAACAAGCAAATACGTGCATGTATTTTTTACTCGCTTTTCTTAAGGCTGATAACAGATCTATGTCAGAAAGTGCATCACAGATTTTGTTTTGAAATAATATCTATATTCAGCTTATTTTCCTCATCTTAATAATAACAACAGTTAAAGTTGTGATAAACCTTCTTAACCCTTATATTATATTCTATCCAATGCAAAAACAGGATGTTATTATATGACATATTAACTTAATTCTTTTTAAACCTTGAAATAATGATATTATATAAATGGAATTGTGTGTATTCTCTAATCGTTCGCATAAGAATTTTTCTGATTATATAGTTCGGATAGTTATTTCTTCATTCTTATAGAAAAATTGGTCATACATTTTTTCAACTTTTAAAGAAGTTATTGGAGCTTTATTTTAAGCCTACTAATACGCACAAATATTTAATAGGAGCAACAACTGGCTCATAATAATATTTTACAAAGCAGCAGATTCCAAGTAAACAAATATAAAAAAGCAATAACAATTAGAATTATTTCTAATTACTGCAATAATTAATTACAGTATCTGTTATTGCTGGATTGAAAAATTAACGATAACCTCCACTAATGATTTAAGCTCGCCGCATTGAATATATCTTGCCCTTATTAAAATACAAGACAAAAACAGGATGTTATTTCGAATTAACTAACTCTCATTAAAAGCAACAATTTCAATAGAATTTTATTGCGATAATATTCAACCAATCGAATCATTATACACAAATACATCACCAGCAACATTTTCGCCTCGGATGTGCAAATCCAACCATTTCCTATGATCCCTGAGGTCAATGTATTCCCCAGGGAGGGTCTCATTAGCCTCACAAGTCGTCGGTTTGATAGCAATTCCTGGAGAATATGTTATAGATTAAGTCAACATACATAAGAAGTTGTAATTCTTATCTTAATAAGTGTTAATTTCACAAAACAAACATTTTTGTAATTATATCAGCAAATACTGATACATGAAGTCAAACAAAAATGCGATGATTCCTACGTGGCCTATAATAACAAATTTTATAACATTACTATCATTTGATTAACATTTAATTGATATCAAAGGGTTCAGGGTGTTTTCCTTGCATATATTATATTGCAATAAATGATTTGATAAAATGATTCAAATTAAATACTGAGACTTGTAAAAAGAGCATGTATTTATCTTATATTTTATTAATTTCACTAATCTTGAGGCGGTGTAAAATTTAACCTCTATTGATAATTATTTAATCATAATATAAACGAAATTTCTCACAAGTAAATGTGAATCAATAACAATACTAATATAGTTGTTTTCATTATTTTTTCCGTGTTTAATCATTCGGCTTAATATTTGTTTAAAGATAAAATGTGTTTGTTAATGTTTAATCAACTGATAAATAAGTACTGCTGTAATAAAATTGTATGACTTGGGGGTCATCATGACTAATATTTGTGACTATCTTAGTTTATATAAATTAGCCACATTAAATAATAATTAGAACGGAGAATCAAATTAGATTCCAAGTAGACTCTATAGGCTAACGGGCATGGAAAATAAAGACAGCAAAAAAATATTTTAGAAAATTGTTGTGATGAAAATTCAATCAATTTATGATGTTCTATAATTTTTATAGCTGCATTTAAAATTATAGTACGTACATATGCCCGACCTATCAGGAAGTCATTTCTGATTAATGGTGTTCCTGGAGAGTCGACACAAGTGTTTTTCCTTCGAACCTTTACACACAGCATTTTTTTTTTGTAGTTTTCACTAAAATATAAACAGTATATTATATTATTCATCAAAACAATTTTTTTAACTTCTAATAAATATTTTTTCTTAATTTGTACGTCAGCAACATCCGTCTCTTTTTTAGATTAAAATTAATTTTTTTTTAATATATCAGACTAATAATTATCTGATCCAAACTCACGCAAGTTTGATAGCAATTACTTCAAAGTGGAGAAATATGTTATAGATTAAGTCAACATACATAAGAAGTTGTAATCATTTGTTCTCTTACTTTCAATTTTGTTTCAATATATCATTATTATATCTGTGAAGTCAACATATTGTATTTTGTAATTATTGTATTTATTAGTTTTTTTTACCTATTATTTTCAAAATCACAATCTGAGGACGATATTATATCTACTATAGATCTAGTCATGATAGTTTTCAGTACATTACTTCGACTCCAACCTTGAGATCCCCAACCTTGTATTGAGCAAAGTCCTTCTTGATCAAACCCTCCTAAATTAATAGAGACATTATCAGACAATATATTTTAATTTGCACAAAATAAAGTTTTAGATTATGCAATTAGATCTATAAAATGAATTAATTTTAGGTAAAAATAATTAATTATATTGTACCACAGATTATTGTATTGTACTATATTTTCTATGATCTGATGAATGATACCAAATATTCTTATTTGGCTTATGGCTTATACCAAATATATTCTTATTTGACTGAGATATAAAAAATATATTATGCTAGTAAAAATTGCAACAAAAAATTGAAAAAATAAAAATAAATGCAATACTTAGTTTTTTTATGATATATTGTTTACTTGTTACTTTACCTATTTTTATCGGACTTAGTGTAGAACCTTTATAATAGAAAGGTGCATGAGATTTCAATAAACCAATTGTTGGATATTCTTCATTTTCTGAAGATTTGACAGTATAAAGCACTTTTCTTTCTTGATATTTTCCGGACATATCAAATAGGAGCAAGCCTGTCAATACAATTGCACTTTTCTGGTAATAAAAAAGCGTTACTGAAGTGATTAAAAAATACAGCTGCTGTGATTATAAAATAATAATATTATATTTTGCATTTCTATATGTTTTGCAAATCATGAAATATATGTTTTAGCAGATTAACATTTTTTAGCAGTTAAAAGTCCGTTAGTTCTGAATCAGGTTAGATCGAATTCAAATCAAATTCAATAAAATCTGCATATCACTATATTTTATATGACTTCTTTATTAGTATAGTTTATTAATGTTTAATTGATTTTAAAGGTAGATTACTTGATTAAGATTTCAATCGATTATCTAATAAATTATATATGTTGATAATTATAGTTTTGAATAACTTACAGTTGGTAGGCAATCCTCAGCAGTCAAAACCAAATCATCCGATATCAATACACCAGAGCACAATAAAATCTCTGACTTGATCGTAATTGCTACAATGTACTTATTTTCCATTTTTGGTTCTCCTCGTTTTGTCCACTTAGTTGGACGAAGTTCAATCGGAATATCTGGTACATCTTTCAAAACGTTTTCCAAATGCTCTCCTTCAATGCCTAATATTATAGGCAACACTATTGCTAAAATTTAGAACTGTTAATATGAATTATGTGCATGAAATAATAATGTATTATACGTACCACAAATATAGTTTTTATGGCAATATATGCCAATATTACACAAACAACAAGAATTCTATTGAACGTGGACAGCCTTTTCCAACATTTGCATCTTTTACACATGAGTAAAACGCATTTGATATATATTGCTGAAAATATTACAACCGAAATTGACACTGAAATTTTACGAGAAATAAATTTTGTATAATTTTCAGTCTACTTGGATAACCTTTATATCATATTAAAATAATAAATCTTATTCAACATATTGTTTTGCTTTTAATAACAGAATAAATTTTGTTCCAGATGTTCCTATGAAAGGATTAAAGAGACGACAGAATTTCTAATTCAGAAAACCAAATATCGACCAAAAATTGGTATTATCTGTGGATCCGGAATAGGTAAATTAGCAACTTCATATTTTAATTTATTCCAAATAACTATTCAAAATATTTATAATATCCAACTAACTTAAAAAATTATATCAGGATTCAAAATTCATGATGTATGTATGAGTGAATTATCGCAGAATAATTTAATACAAAACTTTGAAACAAATTCAAATATTATATATTAATTAAATAGTTACATATTTATTTACTTTTTAGGATCTCGGTATTGTTTAGCTGATAAATTAACCAATAATCTACAAAATTAAAATAATTAATATAAGTTTTTCATACTAGGACCCCTGGCTGACAATTTACAAAATGCAGATTCCTTCGATTACAGTCAAATTCCCAACTTTCCCGTAAGCACAGTTCCGGGTCATAAAGGTCGACTTGTATTTGGCACCTTGGGTGGAATCGAGGTCCTTTGCATGCAAGGACGTTTTCATTATTATGAAGGCTATTCGTTGAATAAGGTAATATCATTAATTACAAATGCAAATTAATTAAAAAATATGCAAGATGCATCAAAATTGGTATCTCTATATTAATAAATATTATTTGAAATATTTTTACAAAAATAAATAAAATGTAGTGCATTATAGATTTCACTACATGCATTTTATGTGGTATGTTATGAAACGATTGCATGATTAAAAAAAAACACGCATTGATACGATTTCTACTACTATTTGAAGAAACAAGAAAAATAAATTTCAATAAATAAAACGCATTGTAAGTTATATATCTTATATATTTTCTGTATAGATATTGTTTATGTACATTATATTTATACGAGTTTTGACTACAGATATAAATATACTCAGTTCTTTTAAAATTATAAACATGAGAATTTATTTTAAATTACATTAAAAAAGTTTAAAAAAGGCGCATTACAAAAATATATAAACAAAATATATATTATAAATACGCTCGAGGATAGTATTTTATATAACCTGTTTATCTATAAATAATAATAGCGTTAATATATACGACGTAAATATGATACATAAACTTTTATGATACAAAGGAATATTTAATGCTAAATTATCTCTCACTTTTACTGCAGTGTTGCTTTCCGGTGCGAGTTATGAAATTACTGGGCATAACGCATTTGATTGCTACAAATGCCGCTGGCGGATTGAACCCAAATTATGAAGTCGGTGATATAATGATAGTAAGAGACCATATCAATCTCATGGGATTTGCTGGAAACAATCCGCTCGTCGGCCAAAACGACGATCGCTTCGGCACTAGATTTCCGCCGATGAGCCGAGCTTACTGTCGCAACATGATCAACATAGCGAAAAAGGTATTTATTACTCTTGAATTCTTTGCGTGTTCGATATCAAAAAATCTGTTTTCTATCGGTAATGTATAAGTATTCAATTTAATGAAGCGCTGATATGTCTATTATTGAGATACATGTTGTTGAGGCGTGAACTGCAATGATGCTAAGCTACCATGACTTCTGCTCCGGTGTTCTTGGCGGATTGAATAGCTAAATGCACGCTCGTTAATATGACCTTTGCGCCTATAAATGCCTGTACCATTTGGTGATTCTGCACCGCCTCCTGTGATGCCATTTTGATGACCTAACATGTCCAAGCCTTCAGCTTGCGATAACGCAAGTTTTCTCGAGACAGCCGCTAATGAACGATCTATAGTCGGCGGGCACGCGAACAGAGGAGCGACCATAG
>NW_020536999.1:31358231-31421847 GCF_003426905.1 Ctenocephalides felis | reverse complement strand
TTTGTTTATGTTTGCTCATTTAAACAAATTTCAATATTTGCGAAGAAAATTAAAAGTTTTCTTTGCCAAAGATAATGAAATGATATGGTATTTATATTATAATGTAGATAGGTATAAAAAGATTTATGTATTTACACACATATCAGTATCTAAATTATAATTTAGATTTTCAACAAAATTATTACCCTTCCTACTCCATGTGGCATCAGTTATATTTTTTTCATTCCATTCCTTAATATCTCAAAAACTTTTACTTCATGAATAATTAATATTGTAATCATTTATTTTTACATGTTAGGATGGCTCTGGAATAAAAACTCGGTTCAATGGGAAGACATTCTAAAAGGAATATATAAAACATACGTAACTAATAATAGTATCTGAAAAGTACTTGTCAATCTCAATTTAAATTGTAACCAGTGTTGGTTGAACATATAAATGATTTATTGATGGGTTCCTTATCAAGATATGTGATAAATTGTATCATATCTATGCCTGAAAACTATAAACAATTGTAAGTACGCAATTAGAAATTAGAAAAATTTTGCAACCTATAAGTGTTTTTGTAAATATATTTTAGCTTAGTATGCAAATTCATTGAATTGAAATAAATTGTGTTTAAGCAAAAATCTAAAAATAAACGCAGTGAAAGTTTTTGTTATGATATTTCAGCATTAGTATCATAAATATAAAAAATTATAAGCAAAATGAATTTAATAAAAACATTATGAAATATTTGTTGTAATTTTTTTAAATATCTCAAACTGCACAAAATTATAATTTATTTTATTCTCTTAATTATTTATTCGAATATTTTTGTAAGCCCTTTGCGAGTCGTTTTTTACGTCAAACACTCACAAAAAAGTTTTGTTTTTAAGAAGATTAATATTCACGCGGTTTATATGTTTATAAGTTTTATCTCAAAACTATTGATGATGTATTAGAAGATAATACTATTCTCGATTATGTGGACGAACTAGTTTAGATATGAATATAATTAAATATATAAATTTATTTTATATAATAATTAATTATAAATATTTAATAATAAAAATAAATGCAATTAGATATATAATAATTATCACCCTTAGAAATTAGGTGCATTGATTCATATAAGAGCACTTTTACCTAATACAGTTTATATAAAGTTTTATATAAATTACCATGTTATTAACCACAATTATTATATATAATAATTATTTATTTGTATATCAACGTGTGTTTTGGGATAAAAAAAATAATTTGGTTTATTTATTCAGAATTCTTTAATTACTGTTTGCAAACAAATTGTATGATAACTGATATATATATATATATATGTGTGTGTGTGTGTGTGTGTGTTTATACTTTTTTATTTATTCTGATATTAATTACACAATTTTGATATCAGATGATAGATTTCAGTATTGAATTATGAGATTATAAATATACCCCAATGTTCATTTGCGATAACACATATTAATTATAATAATTATTGACTGTTTGAAAAACGATCAATTAAAAATGAGAATATAAAATATTACATATAATTAATAAAATTATTCATTTAGCAATCAGAAATTACCTTTTAATTTATATAAGCTAAATTTAAAATTTCTACTGTAAGTGCATATCAAAGAAAAAAAAAGAAAAAAAGAAATATGATTTTCATTTATGAAAAAATATATAGATAAATAAGATGATATCAAAAATAAAGCAAAAAATAAAAATAACATCTTATTTATAAAATTACAATATACAGCAAATCAGAGATATGTTATAGTCTCTTAAATCGGAAAAAATATATTTTATCTGATAAATAAAATGTTATAGTTTTATTTAAAATAATGACACGATACTAAACTCTCAAATTCATTTTTTAAATTATATATATATATATATATATATATATATATATATATGGATATATATAATAAATAGGCTAACAAATAAGCCAAGCATAATTTTCCCGATAAATGCAAAAATGGTATTTAAATTAAATAATATCAGTAGTATAATTACAGAATCCAAATAGATTATATGAATGAATATAAGATAAACTTCAATTTTAGATTTAAGTAAAATAAGATATCATTTTTGGATTTAAACTAGATAAATAAGTATATAAGATTCCACATTAATATCCAAAATTATAGTAAAAACAGATATTTAATGTCAATATAAAATAGAAGTTCAGTAATTAATGATCAATGAGCTAAACTTAGAAGAAATATGAACAGAATCAAATATAATTATAATTTCAAAAAAATTATAAATATTATTAGAAACTATTTTTTGATATTTTTGTAATGGCTTTGCTTACCAAGATCATTTTGCCACCTGCAATATTTCATTTTTATATTCTATATTATTTCCATATATAATACATATTATTTTATATATCTGCTCTATCTTGAATATATATTCCATACTGTCTTTTATTTATATTCCGCACTATCCATTTTTTGCTCTTCACAATTCATTTTTTTCATTTTTATTTCATTTACGCCTTATTTTTTCGAATTCAAATCTTGCTTTTGTACTTACTTCTCAAATTCTACTCATCAAATCAAATGCTATTAATCGCAAAATAACTATACTCTTTAAATTCTATTAGAAACTAATTGTTTTGCACAACAGAAGAAAATCTTCAATAATAAGATATTTTATATCTCTTCAGAAATTATATAAATATATTTATTTTTCATCTTATTATTCGCAACTAATATAACTTGTAATATCAAGTTCATATATTTTTCTTTTATTATTTTGCCGGCATATTATATATGAAAAATTAATAGTTACCTTGATAAAAATTTAAATGGCAGCTAAATCCATAATGCTCGCTTGCATAAATTTGCTTCATGTAAATTCTTGTCTCAAAATTTAATTTCAAATTTAAATTTTTATTTCTTCGATTTCATCCCTGCATCATTCTCTGACGTAGACTCGTTAGAAGACCATTCGGCTTGCGATAAGAGGACAAGCCCTCGCAGGATCTTTATAAAACCGCTGTCACCGTGACGGACACGACAAACGTCGATAGAAAATCCATATAATCGGTTCGCGAACTGGTTCGAACACATATCTGTGTACACGTGTTAGTATCAAATTAATTATTAAAAGATATAACGATCGAATCATATAAGATATTTTGTGATTATCCGAGCGAGAGAAAGAATAACCGCTTCGCTGACGTAGTTTTGGTTATCAGTTCATTTGATTCGGACGTTCCGGCAACTTGTTAGTAAACATGAGTTTCTGTGAGAACAATAACTACACGGTGGATGAGTAAGTTTTTATTTACATTCTGCTTTGCTAGTAATTAGTTGAAATTGTTTAATTTTAAATCGTTTTAGTTCTGTTTGCAATTGCTTTTATTTCGATGGCATAGCAATGTTTGAGTTTATAATACATAGTCGCCTATTTGTTTTATTAGCATTGCGTAACTAATTTCTTGATTTAAAAAATATTGCAGAAATAATATATTGCCAGATACAGAGTGAAAATTAATATAATTTAAATTCAAGAATTTATATCGATCCCATATACAAAAGCCAGTAAAAATATTTCTGCTTTATATAAAAATACAACAAATATATTTTACTAGCTTTATATATTTATATTTATATATATATATATATATATATATATTAGGTTGTCAAATATCTCCCTTCCGCCTTTTTGTATTATAAACCAAGAGCAAAAAGCGGAGGGAGATATTTGACAACCTAATAATATATATATATATATATATATATATATATATGAGTAAGTTCTTCAAGGGCATACATCAAATAAAAGGCAAAGATTTAGAAGTTAATCTTTAATTTTTCCAAACGTTTCGACATAGTATTTTATGTCATCATCAGTGGATCTACAGAATGAATATTGAAAAATTAATATTAATTAATAAATATTAATATTAATATTTATATTATTTTTCAATATTCATTCTGTAGATCCACTGATGATGACATAAAATACTATGTCGAAACGTTTGGAAAAATAAAGATTAACTTCTAAATCTTTGCCTTTTATTTGATGTATGCCCTTGAAGAACTTACTCATATTTCTCAACATCAAAATTAACTACTTTAACATATATATATATATATATCTTGATAGTTTTTTCGACGTTGAAACATATTCAAAAGTAACTAGCAGCCCCATATATATATATATATATATTATATATATATAATATATATATATATATATATATATATAAAATTTTCAATTAAAATTATATTAATTTTCACTTTGTATCTGGAAATATATTATTTCTACTATTTACATACCTGTATATATCCAGTTTGTTTATTGGCTTGGCTTACTTAGAACATTTAACCACCTACAATTAACATTTCATTTTTTTATATATTATACTATTTTTATTTATACATATTCTGTACTTGCTTATTCTCAACTGACCTCTTTTTTTTTTTCTTCAAAATCTTAACTTCTGCAGTGCAACTTCTAATTTTTCTTTTACTTCTGATTTTATGCTAACTCAAATTAAATGACAATTCTATGTCAGCACATGGACTCGAACCGGGTATCTATAGTATGAGTCGGTTATGCTACTGACTGAGCTATTTCTGCCACATCCTGTATTTTTATTGTTGAATTTAGAAAAACTTGATATTCTAAAAAAAACACACATAGAAGATGAAACATATAGACTCTCTAAGTCTTTTATCATTAATATTTTTGAAATAAACTTTACCTTTGATGTAGATTTTAATTCTTGCCTTCATCTTCTAAAACTATGTTTGAATTTCAAGTGAAAAATATGTCAATGTTGTTTTTTATCCCTTACACTTACAACTTGAAAGATATGGGGTCTCTAAGATTTATATCATTTGGAGATTTGGGTATTAAAAAACTAAACTCTTGATGTAATTCTTAGGGTTTTTTACATCTTGTCGATATTGTGATTTATACCAAACACATAGAAGATGAAAGATGTTGGATCTCTAAGATTTATTTATACCATTTGGTTATTTGAAACAAACTATACTCTATGCAGAATGTTTGAAATTTTGTTCGAATTCTGAATAAAAAAATACTTTATATAGTGCTCTAAGATTTTTTCATTTGTCTATTTAAAACGTTAATAAAAAAGTAGTTAATTTATTTCTCAATACACTATTTCTTTAGCTAAATATGCTTAGATAATGTTCGCGCCAATCAAAGCATGCGGCTATATTGATATATAAACAAAAAATCATCTATCAAAAAATCATACAAATCAATCAATCACTCAGAACGTAATCAAAAACAGTATTAAAATTATTGTAAATATACTTATAACTTGTTATTAATATAAAATAAATATATACTGTTATAATCAAAGTATTTACAATTGGTCCTTCATAAGGCAAGCAATCAAATCAATCCTAAAATTTTTCAGATAATTTTATGACTTTAATTAATTCAACATTCATTTTAATCGATACGGCAATAAACTAGTTCTTGCTGAATAGTTTTGATAACGTGTTTGTTATTGATATAATTAATTGATCATGACAGAAAATTGACAAACAACATGGATGTTTTTTATAACAACTATTGTTTTCCTAAAATATATCTAGGCACAAAATGAATAAAAAAATTTAATTTGTTAATATTATAGAGTAAAATATAAAATAATGGTAATAAAAATAACATTTTTAAATCGTACTAATATCGACAAATTTTTAAATGATCAAGCAGGTTAATTTTCATTGTAAATTTGCAACTGTTCGCAAATTTACAATAACTTCAAACCGTGCTTGATAATTTTCAAAATTTATTAATATTATTCATATATTGCCATAGGTATATTTCATGGACAACGCGTTTGTTTGGTATGTTTTAAGAGTAGTAAAAATTATTTATAGATTATTTTAGAATAAAATTAGTTAGAATGAATTAATTTAAAATAATTATCATGTTTGCATAAAAACTGACTTAACATTGTACATAGCAGTTTCGTGCCGTTTAAAAACAATTTATGAAAACTGCTAAACTAAACTAAAAATTAAAATTATATCAGTTTTATTGTTACCTGACTCAATTAGTAATTCTCAAAAACGTATTTTATTTAATCTAAATATTCATGTTTATAACAATTATAATTTTAAGGCATCGCGAAATGAAAAATTCTTTAAGTGAAAGCATTTTGAATTCGTTCAAATTACTTAAAACCTGACACCTTTAATTACCTAATACAGGTTTATCTATATGCTAGTAATCGAATAAAAAACTAATCTTCATGTAAAACATATTAGTAAAAAAAGTATAATTTATATTTTGTACATAAGTTAATTTTTTTGTCACTAAATAAATTGCATAAACAAACACCAAAATATGAAAATATTCTATTCGATGAAAAATAGTCTAACTAGTCATGTAAAAAAATTATTCTAGTCGCATATGCTAATCACACATTGGCATAAAATATACGCAGTATTGAAATTTAATTTATTTTATTATTCTAATTTGTTATATTTTTTCCTGTTTAATGTTAACTTACTTGAAAACAATATGTACTACATAATAAAGTATAAAGTGTCGTAGAAAATTATTATGATAACGAATGTTAATAAACAAACAATATAATGAATTTTAATGATTTTATATAATGTATATTATTATGAAAAATACTATTTATTTTTATTTTAAGTCAATTAATATTACGATAATTTAAGTTTAGATTTTGCTTAAACAAATTTTGCTAAATTTTATATATATATATATATATATACATATATATATTTATAATATCCCTGCAAAAAAATGTGAAATATACATACTCTACATTCCGCAGAACGCTCAAAGCCGTCGAGGAGGTTATCGCTAATTTGTTATTTTATTGCAATAACAAATATTTTAATTCATTTCAAACATTAATCACATTTTGAAATTTAATATTTTTATTTTAAACACGCAGGTCAAGTTGCTTGATTGCAAGAAATAACATTATGAGGCTTGAAGAAATCAATTAAAATTAGGAACAGTTCTGTGAAAGTCTTTCTAGGTGTTCGTTTAAGTAGCGTTTTTGATGTTCATTCTTTTTAAAATATAGTGTAAAAATAATTAATTATTAATCATTTATATCATAAATTATCAACGATAAACATACGCCATTTATCTAGTTACTAGGCAAATATTTCTGGTTGACCATCATTTATATTTATTTTACTACTAATTTAGTTATCACATTGCAAAGAGTTAACAAATGTTATAATGAATGTATTTAATTTGTCATTGCTATTAAATTATATATATATATATGTATATATATACTAGCAAACCCGACAAACTCCGTTTCGCCACCAGATGGTTTCGTGAGAAAGATGAAGAAATGTTTTGTTTGTTTTATATTTGAAAAGGAAAAATTTGATCAGGAAAGAAAACCCGGCTTATTTTTATATATATAGAAGATAATCTATTTGCAATTATTTAAAACAATTATTGATTATTTTTAATACTCGAATTTTTATTACGGTGCGTGAAGTTCCAGCAATTTGCATTAGGGCACGATGCCATGCACCACTAATTTTCTTAGCTATAAACCTTGCGGAGACCTTTCCAATGAATGCAAAATTGTCGAAATCGGTTCGTGCGTTCTGGAGTTATTTCGTCAGGAAGGAAAACCCGACTTATTTTATATATATAGAAGATATATATATATATATATATATATATATATATATATATTCCCAGGGACTACAAAAATGTGTTTTTGCAACAAAGTTTATTAGGCGGGATAGGGACAATATGTTTCAAAGTGCAGAAACCAGCGTCAAGTGGCGTATTATTCGATAATTGTATTAGACATAATCGATTTAACAGGTTCTACTTTATATTATTTTACTTGTTATTATTATGAATCTATGTCGATAAATGCTATAAAACATCAATGATGCAATTAAAAGCCATTAAAATTGTTATTCTGGATTGTTGTTATGAACTTTTTGTCATAATGCTAATTAACACATGATTAGAATTAATTAATTCATAATTAAAACAGTCCACGAATAACAAAAACTTACAATATATAAATAGCAAAAAATTAAATCTATATTTATCTGATTAAATAAAATTTATTCATAATTTTAATTTATTAAAAACCGAATCTGATTGATAATTACTTGCATCGATAAAGTATTTCTTAATAAATACTGAGCAACTGTTATAAAAATATATTTAAAAAAATTAAATATTCTTTTGAAATAACAATCTGATGAAAAAATTGATAAAGCAATCAGATTAAATATTACTTATATTAGATCAGTAATGGCTCATTTAAATAAAAAACTGCAAGATATTGAATGATAGTTTAGAACTCAATTTTAGTGAAATTGAGTGAATCATTCAGAGATCTATATTTTCTGAATTTAATTCTGCTGTTTTTTAGCCTTAACAAAATCCAAAAATAAATAGAAAATATCGACTTTTACTTTTGAATTTTTGCAGTATAACTTATTATATTATGAATAGTTTTCCTTATTAAATCATTTTTAAATTATTTAGCTTAATTCCTTGATTAGTTCCATATTTTTTGCATTTTGTTTTTCTTTATGCATTATTCTCTGCAATTTTATTTCAATAGACTGCTAAAGTCTTGATTGACAAAAATTATAAAATAAATCTTATAAATGCAAGGCACATACCATAAGTCCAAAGTACGATATAAAATTACTATTGATTTTTATCCAGAAGATATTAGCAAATCATCTCCGTCATCAGATATTTGTCAACATCAACAAGCAAATACGTGCATGTATTTTTTACTCGCTTTTCTTAAGGCTGATAACAGATCTATGTCAGAAAGTGCATCACAGATTTTGTTTTGAAATAATATCTATATTCAGCTTATTTTCCTCATCTTAATAATAACAACAGTTAAAGTTGTGATAAACCTTCTTAACCCTTATATTATATTCTATCCAATGCAAAACAGGATGTTATTATATGACATATTAACTTAATTCTTTTTAAACTTGAAATAATGATATTATATAAATGGAATTGTGTGTATTCTCTAATCGTTCGCATAAGAATTTTTCTGATTACATAGTTCGGATAGTTATTTCTTCATTCTTATAGAAAAATTGGTCATACATTTTTTCAACTTTTAAAGAAGTTATTGGAGCTTTATTTTAAGCCTACTAATACGCACAAATATTTAATAGGAGCAACAACTGGCTCATAATAATATTTTACAAACAGCAGATCCAAGTAAACAAATGTAAAAAAGCAATAACAATTAGAATTATTTCTAATTACTGCAATAATTAATTACAGTATCTGTTATTGCTGGATTGAAAAATTAACGATAACCTCCACTAATGATTTAAGCTCGCCGCATTGAATATATCTTGCCCTTATTAAAATACAAGACAAAAACAGGATGTTATTTCGAATTCGAACTAACTCTCATTAAAAGCAACAATTTCAATAGAATTTTATTGCGATAATATTCAACCAATCGAATCATTATACACAAATACATCATCAGCAACATTTTCGCCTCGGATGTGCAAATCCAACCATTTCCTATGATCCCTGAGGTCAATATATTCCCCAGGGAGAGTCTCATTAGCCTCACAAGTCGTCGGTTTGATAGCAATTCCTGGAGAATATGTTATAGATTAAGTCAACATACATAAGAAGTTGTAATTCTTATCTTAATAAGTGTTAATTTCACAAAACAAACATTTTTGTAATTATATCAGCAAATACTGATACATGAAGTCAAACAAAAATGCGATGATTCCTACGTGGCCTATAATAACAAATTTTATAACATTACTATCATTTGATTAACATTTAATTGATATCAAAAGGTTCAGGGTGTTTTCCTTGCATATATTATATTGCAATAAATGATTTGATAAAATGATTCAAATTAAATACTGAGACTTGTAAAAAGAGCATGTATTTATCTTATATTTTATTTAATTTCACTAATCTTGAGGCGGTGTAAAATTTAACCTCTATTGATAATTATTTAATCATAATATAAACGAAATTTCTCACAAGTAAATGTGAATCAATAACAATACTAATATAGTTGTTTTCATTATTTTTTCCGCGTTTAATCATTCGGCTTAATATTTGTTTAAAGATAAAATGTGTTTGTTAATGTTTAATCAACTGATAAATAAGTACTGCTGTAATAAAATTGTATGACTTGGGGGTCATCATGACTAATATTTGTGACTATCTTAGTTTATATAAATTAGCCACATTAAATAATAATTAGAACGGAGAATCAAATTAGATTCCAAGTAGACTCTATAGGCTAACGGGCATGGAAAATAAAGACAGCAAAAAAATATTTTAGAAAATTGTTGTGATGAAAATTCAATCAATTTATGATGTTCTATAATTTTTATAGCTGCATTTAAAATTATAGTACGTACATATGCCCGACCTATCAGGAAGTCATTTCTGATTAATGGTGTTCCTGGAGAGTCGACACAAGTGTTTTTCCTTCGAACCTTTACACACAGCATTTTTTCTTTGTAGTTTTCACTAAAATATAAACAGTATATTATATTATTCATCAAAACAATTTTTTTAACTTCTAATAAATATTTTTTCTTAATTTGTACGTCAGCAACATCCGTCTCCTTTTTTGATTAAAATTAATTTTTTTTTAAATATATCAGACTAATAATTATCTGATCCAAACTCACGCAAGTTTGATAGCAATTACTTCAAAGTGGAGAAATATGTTATAGATTAAGTCAACATACATAAGAAGTTGTAATCATTTGTTCTCTTACTTTCAATTTTGTTTTAATATATCATTATTATATCTGTGAAGTCAACATATTGTATTTTGTAATTATTGTATTTATTAGTTTTTTTTACCTAATATTTTCAAAATCACAATCTGAGGACGATATTATATCTACTATAGATCTAGTCATGATAGTTTTCAGTACATTACTTCGACTCCAACCTTGAGATCCCCAACCTTGTATTGAGCAAAGTCCTTCTTGATCAAACCCTCCTAAATTAATAGAGACTTTATCAGACAATATATTTTAATTTGCACAAAATAAAGTTTTAGATTATGCAATTAGATCTATAAAATGAATTAATTTTAGGTAAAAATAATTAATTATATTGTACCACAGATTATTGTATTGTACTATATTTTCTATGATCTGATGAATGATACCAAATATTCTTATTTGGCTTATGGCTTATACCAAATATATTCTTATTTGACTGAGATATAAAAAATATATTATGCTAGTAAAAATTGCAACAAAAAATTAAAAAATAAAAATAAATGCAATACTTAGTTTTTTTATGATATATTGTTTACTTGTTACTTTACCTATTTTAATCGGACTTAGTGTAGAACCTTTATAATAGAAAGGTGCATGAGTTTTCAATAAACCAATTGTTGGATATTCTTTATTTCCTGAAGATTTGGCAGTATAAAGCACTTTTCTTTCTTGATATTTTCCGGACATATCAAATAGGAGCAAGCCTGTCAATACAATTGTACTTTTCTGGAGATAAAAAAATGTTATTGAAGTAATTAAAAAATACAGCTGTAGTGATTATGAAATAATAATAATTTATTTTGGATTTCTATATGTATATTCAAATCATGAAATATACGTTTTAGCAGATTAACAATTTTAGCATTTAAAAGTCCGTTAGTTCTGAATCAGGTTAGATCGAATTCAAATCAAATTCAATAAAATCTGCATATCACTATATTTTATATGACTTCTTCATTAGCATAGTTCATCAATGTTTAATTGATTTTAAAGATAGATTACTTGATTAAGATTTCAATTGATTATCTAATAAATTATATATGTTGATAATTATAGTTTTGAATAACTTACAGTTGGTAGGCAATCCTCAGCAGTCAAAACCAAATCATCCGATATTAATACACCAGAGCACAATAAAATCTCTGACTTGATCGTAATTGCTACAATGTACTTATTTTCCATTTTTGGTTCTCCTCGTTTTGTCCACTTAGTTGGGCGAAGTTCAATCGGAATATCTGGTACATCTTTCAAAACGTTTTCCAAATGCTCTCCTTCAATGCCTAATATTATAGGCAACACTATTGCTAAAATTTAGAACTGTTAATATGAATTATGTGCATGAAATAATAATGCATTATACGTACCACAAAATATAGTTATTATGGCAATATATGCCAATATTACACAAACAACAAGAATTCTATTGAACGTGGACAGCCTTTTCCAACATTTGCATCTTTTACACATGAGTAAAACGCATTTGATATATATTGCTGAAAATATTACAACCGAAATTGACACTGAAATTTTACGAGAAATAAATTTTGTATAATTTTCAGTCTACTTGGATAACCTTTATATCATATTAAAATAATAAATCTTATTCAACATATTGTTTTGCTTTTAATAACAGAATAAATTTTGTTCCAGATGTTCCTATGAAAGGATTAAAGAGACTACAGAATTTCTAATTCAGAAAACCAAATATCGACCAAAAATTGGAATTATCTGTGGATCCGGAATAGGTAAATTAGCAATTCTATATTTTTAATTTATTTCAAATAACTATTCGAAATATCTATAATATCTAACTAATATGTGAGAAATAATTGCCAATGTTAATAGGAAATTTATATCAGGATTCAAAATTCATGATGTATGAGTGAATTATCGCAGAATAATTTAATACAAAACTTTGAAACAAATTTAAATATATTAATTAAAATATATTATTTATTTACTCTTTAGGATCTCGGTATTGTTCAGCTGATTATCCAATAATTTACAAAAGTAATTAATATAAGAAAATAATTAATATAAGTTTTTCATACTAGGACCCCTGGCTGACAATTTACAAAATGCAGATTCCTTCGATTACAGTCAAATTCCCAACTTTCCCGTAAGCACAGTTCCGGGTCATAAAGGTCGACTTGTATTTGGCACCTTGGGTGGAATCGAGGTCCTTTGCATGCAAGGACGTTTTCATTATTATGAAGGCTATTCGTTGAATAAGGTAATATCATTAATTACAAATGCAAATTAATTAAAAATATGCAAGATGCATCAAAATTGGTATCTCTATATTAATAAATATTATTTGAAATATTTTTACAAAAATAAATAAAATGTAGTGCATTATAGATTTCACTACATGCATTTTATGTGGTATGTTATGAAACGATTGCATGATTAAAAAAAAACACGCATTGATACGATTTCTACTACTATTTGAAGAAACAAGAAAAATAAATTTCAATAAATAAAACGCATTGTAAGTTATATATCTTATATATTTTCTGTATAGATATTGTTTATGTACATTATATTTATACGAGTTTTGACTACAGATATAAATATACTCAGTTCTTTTAAAAATTATAAACATGAGAATTTTATTTTAAATTACATTAAAAAAGTTTAAAAAAGGCGCATTACAAAAATATATAAACAAAATATATATTATAAATACGCTCGAGGATAGTATTTTATATAACCTGCTTATCTATAAATAATAATAATGCGTTAATATATACGACGTAAATATGATACATAAACTTTTATGATACAAAGGAATATTTAATGCTAAATTATCTCTCACTTTTACTGCAGTGTTGCTTTCCGGTGCGAGTTATGAAATTACTGGGCATAACGCATTTGATTGCTACAAATGCCGCTGGCGGATTGAACCCAAATTATGAAGTCGGTGATATAATGATAGTAAGAGACCATATCAATCTCATGGGATTTGCTGGAAACAATCCGCTTGTCGGCCAAAACGACGATCGCTTTGGCACTAGATTTCCGCCGATGAGCCGAGCTTACTGTCGCAACATGATCAACATAGCGAAAAAGGTATTTATTACTCTTGAATTCTTTGCGTGTTCGATACCAAATAATCTGTTTTCTATCGGTAATGTATAAGTATTCAATTTAATGAAGCGCTGATATGTCTATTATTGAGATACATGTTGTTGAGGCGTGAACTGCAATGATGCTAAGCTACCATGACTTCTGCTCCGGTGTTCTTGGCGGATTGAATAGCTAAATGCACGCTCGTTAATATGACCTTTGCGCCTATAAATGCCTGTACCATTTGGTGATTCTGCACCGCCTCCTGTGATGCCATTTTGATGACCTAACATGTCCAAGCCTTCAGCTTGCGATAACGCAAGTTTTCTCGAGACAGCCGCTAATGAACGATCTATAGTCGGCGGGCACGCGAACAGAGGAGCGACCATAGGCGCCATGGGTGCCGGTGGATTCATGCCGATGCCGTTTTTCCCATTGCGCTGTTTTTTCTTCGCTAATTTTGGCGCTTGCAACGTCGCGTATTGAGGATACTGCTGCGGTTGAGGTGAAAACTGTGGTCTGGTCTGTATAAATTGTTGCGGCGGCATAATTAGTGGAGGTGGTTGCACTCTACTTCGGTGTGAAAATGTGTGGAAATGACGAGGTGGTGGTGCAGCATGATATAGCACCACCGGTGGGCCGCGCATCATTTGCTGTCCAGGCGCTGGCCTCGGTCTAGACATTGTCATTCTGCGTTCTTGTTGCTGCATTTGTTCTTGCATTTGCTGTTTTCGCCTGCGCTCTTGTTCTTTTAGTTCCTTAACCGGTGGAGGAGGTGGTGGTGGTGCAGGTCCGGACATTTGCCTTACCCTTGCTGGTCGTCCCAATGTGGATCCACCATTATATATATCGCCGTCTAAGTCATCCAGGCTATCTACAGATCCACCCCAAACTTTATGATTTTCATTCCCATTATATAGAGATCCTGAGTCTTCGGCACCTATTTCCGCTGTGCTTTCGTACGCAACATTATTTTCTTCGTTACTTGGCCTACTTCCCACGTTGTTTAAAGTGGTTGTGCTGCCTGCTCTGGAACCCCAACCAACTGGTGCATTTAGAGTCTCGCATACGCTTCGGTCACTGGATCCGGATTGGTGTCTAGCATAAGAACTGTCTGCGTAAGCATGAAAACAACATCTAACTAATGCGTTCGCAGCAGCCTCTCGTTTGCATATAAATGCATGACATTCCAATACTTTGATTCCGCTTGTCCTTCGTAATATAGCAGCGAAGAGCGGCGGATGTTTAGCGCGGGATGGTGCCTTAGCAAACGGAGAATCCAATGGCAAAAATTTTGGTTCTGGGTCCGATCGAGATCTTTCAGGAATCAAAACATGACGGACCGCAGCGCAATAATGCAATGAGTCAATGGGAAAAAATCTAGTGACTTGTTTCCGGTTTTCATCGACGTTTTCCAATAAGATACCATTAGACCACACACTAAGCCAAGAATCTATACCGCGGGCACCGGCCGCGCCTTCGGATGGGTAAAGACTACGTAAAGGTTCTTGAATACCTTGTAATCCATCCTTGCTTTGTCTAGGCACTGCACTTCCTAGATATAATACTCTGCAACGACATATCGGTGTAGATTCACCCATTGTTACAAACAAAAAATCACTTTAAACAGAAAACACAAATTAAATATCAATAAGTATTCACGAAAATAAATATATTCACTGTTAACACATAACACAACACGCACTCAATATTCTTGGCTCGCCCAGTGACATTAACAAGTCAAGATGGCTGCGGCTCAGGAATTTGGGTTGGTTTTTGACATTCACGAGTTGTTTGAAGGCTAAACTCAGCCAGATTTTTATCCAGCATAACACACATATTAGACAATTCACTCAACAAATAAATATATTAAAGCATTTCTTTATAAACTATTTATTTTCGCGTTTTATGAAATTTAATTCTTCAGCGCGTACAACACACGACCGCTGTCTTGCTTGACTTTGTATGGAAGGGCAAGCCTTCGACGTATTTCCTCGAGTCCATTTGGTTTTCTCCTTCTAGAGAACCACTTCTCTCTTGCACACCTGTCCGTAAATGTGAATGTATTGTAAAAATGCGACCAATACACCTTGCACGCTGTTCTATAGGTACACCTGAATACACCTATGATCCGAAACTAACACACGATCAGTAAATTATTACTGAACTTATACACATATACATTCAGCCGTATATTGTGTATGAAATCAAAACGGTGTCGCTGACTTCGAGACCTGTTATTATAATTCCGTACTTGCCAAAGGAATCCGTACAGATTAACGATTTCCATTTAATGAACGAATTATTAAACAAAACAGTCGGAACCTCTTTTTATGGAAAGTTAACAAGTTATTGTCATAACGTGCAATTTTGTTCATCGCTATAAATATGTAACAAGCATAAATAAAAATAATAGCAATTAGTATTTACAAACGCCAAGAAATATTTATGATGCAGGCCGTCATGGGAAAGCGCTTTTGTATAATAAACCAATGAGAATCGTTTCATAAAAAATACTATATCACAACCGATTCACTGAAACTGTGAGTCATTTGTAAAAAATACAGACTATTGTTGAAACGCGATCGTATACTGAGGATTGCATTCTAATACACCTATATTTACTAAATCACAACTATAAAGTAATGCATTATTTCATTTTTAACTTCGCATTTTTAAAATTGTGCAATTATTTTACTCTATGTCATAAAAGTAACTTCAAACATTTGTGTAATATGAATATTGATAATCAACATATTCAATTATAAAATACTATAAAAAACCTACATGGTCTAAAGTATTTTACAAACATTTAGATCTCTTTATACAGCAAATATAATTTAGACCTTATTAATGAAAGATTTAGATAATTTTTTGAAGTAATTAACAGTTTTTTTTATTATTTGATAAAACTGTTTTTTATTATAATAAATTCAACTGTAAATATTATTCTTGAAACAATTTTATGACCATAAAATAATATGGAATGTTTGCATGTTTGCATGTCTGAAATTCCTTAATGCATTTTCTTAATTGTGGACAAGATAAAAAGTTGAAATCGACAACTATACCGTGCTTGGGAAAGTTGCACGTCATTGACAGACACAAATTGTTCCGTTCGATTCCGAAATTCTTAATATCTTAATCGATTTGCATCTGCTTCTCATTAAGGCCACGTAGCGGAAAATAGCATTTTTGATCCATGCATTAAAATAAATGCCGCATACTTGAAATTTTCAATTTGGATTGATCTCACTGATTAAATAAAGAAAGCTGTTTACACTCAAATGATTCCATGGACAACTTTTGAAAATATTTCAGTAAATAAAGCAATTCTGTGAAACGGAGGCCGCTAATTACCATGCAACTAGTTTGGTTTATTGTATAATGTCATGGTCAACATAAATAAGGCATATAAGTTGTATATTGAATAACATATACTAAACATGTTATACATTTTTAGCTTTAAAATAATTAATACATTTCAACAGTCACATTAATTAAATGATTCAAAATATCTATTAATTTATACTACGATAATTTCATTTAAATGCTTTTAAATAGGATTGATTTTATATACATTAAATGGTATTTAAACAAACCTAATTTTTGTATTTTTTACAAAGTAACATGAATGATTAATGATTAAAACAAAATTAGTTTTTGCTAGCGTTAAATTAATGCTATTGTGAAATTGCTTCTGAGGAATTAGAAACTATTTTATATATATTATCATAGTTGAAATAAATGAAATAGTTTTAAATTTTACAACTTATATTTTTATAAATAATATTTTTTATCTGAATATTCTGACATAAAAAGTAGTTGCTATTGGTATTTCTATGATTAGTTAGAGATACGTCTATAGACAATTGATTATTGAAAACAAATAATCTCAATTGAAATTGTTAACGATTAAGACTCAACTCTGGTCTAATGAAATTATATAAATTTATTTTAATATTCTTCATAAAGGATAGCAATAACAAAACCTAATCCCTTTTATTTTACAGTTTCGAAGTATCAAATAATCCCTTATATTGCAATGCATCCTGTCTATGAACAGTCCTTCAATCATTAATCCTTTTTTCTAAAAAATGTAGATTCTTTGAACTTATTCACAGGTCAATATATAATTGAATACGAATGTAATAGGCAGTCGCTTGTGCCCAAAAATAAACTAATCAAAATATAATAGAAAATACATAAAATTATGGGACCTCGTAAATTATCATCTAAAATCTGATCTAAGTAAGATCAGTAATATATTAACATTCTTACGAGTAGCAAGTATTAAGTAAACAATCAAACATATCAACATCTTTCAATTCTTAACAATATATCATTTTATCTAAATATATAACAATTTAAAATATTTATCATCTTTTAATTGGTCTGATATAGCCACTATCTGATTATATCTGGGTCTTCGGAATTATCCGTGACAACTATTTTAACAGAGTTCGGCAGCATCTCGGTGGATCACGAGCTCTTTCCATAATTCACGTTATGAACTAATTGGGGTCAAATCAAAAATTTAAAACTTATTTTAGCTATTTTTCTTAACATATATGAATTATTTGTTTTTTTTTTGCATTAATAACAGTATTCGAATTTTTTTGGAAGTCGCGATGTATAACCAGATAGCAAAACTATTCATGTATTGAAATATTTTAAGTTTATTAATAACCATTCATAACTATGGAAGTTTTACACTGCATGAAAATATTTTTTGTGTTATTCTAACATTTATTACAAATATTATAGATTGGTGTTTACTCTTTACTTATTGTTAGGTACCTACTTATAAAATTTTCATGCTCAGAAGATTTAAGTACGTTCTAAATTGCAAAACAATTAAAGTTCTCTGTAATCTACTCAACATAAAACAAGATACCATTAAAAAATGCATTCTCATAGCAATAAGGAAATCGTTATCTTTCAATTATCTTTTGCATCTGTAATAAAAAGTCCTATTATCTTTCCAGATTGCCGCAGAGATGAAATTGGGGAAGAGGGTCCACGAGGGTGTCTACACTTGTCTCGGGGGTCCCAACTTCGAGACGGTCGCCGAACTATGTATGCTGAAGGCGGTCGGTGTGGACGCAGTAGGAATGTCAACTGTACACGAGGTCCGTGCCCATAACTGTAACCGCATAACTGAGCTACGCGAAGCGCAGAATCTTGCGAACGCGCCTCATTATACATAATTAAAGAGCTGGTTAAGGAAAACCATTTTTAACAGAACTATCTCATGAATTAAACACACTTTTATCATAAGAATGAATCAATTCACTCTTAGCGCCAAGCTTGCTAATCAGTCAAGCATTGTCTCGGAGTAACCTCTCAACTTACGAATCATTTTCGGGTATTTTGGACGGAAACTGGGCTACGCAGTTCACACGACTTGCACAATACAAAATGAAATGTGGATATTAACGGTCAAATGTAGATAACATTATTATTAATGCTTGAATTAATTATCGTGCTTTGGATAAGAAATAAATTAATCCTTCTCGTCTCTTAACCCTTTATGAGCTCCCGTAACTTTCAAGTTGGGTCCAATTTTTTTCTACGTTTTACTAAATATTTTTTTTTTGTGAGATGGCGTGTAAATCTTAATTTTATAACGTTATCAAACTAGTAAATATCAATATTTAAGACAATTGCCAGATGGTTGCCAGGTTTTTCAACCTGAAATAACATTTTCAATCACAGAAATGCGAGCATTATAGGCCGCTGTAAGTCACATAATTTATTAACACCAAAAAGTTTGTTTAAACCATTTCTGTTCTTTATTTTATTTATAGGCTCATAATTACTGATTTTTCCGCTATTTATATACTATCGCTATTTTTTTGGAAGTACAACAAAAATTGGGCCCATTATCGATGTCTCCAAAATCTGCTTGAATATAGAAATTCAGTAATTCAACTTGTGCAACTGTTTTATTAACAAAAACAAATGATTTTTAATTAAATTTTGAAAATTTTATATGTCTAGGAAGTAATTCTTGAGTCAATTTTTAAAACAATTTGCAAATAATTGTTATGCAAGTACGAATTGCTAAAATATGAGCGCAATCTGAAATGGTTTGATAGAATTAATATTAATTATTTAGCGAAGCCTCTTTTATAATTTCCTTCGAAGGATCGCTCGTTGATTAGTTGCAAAAACGACGGGACCTATACGACATGGGTTAGAGGTCCCGGGTTCGATCCCCCTTCGAGCAGCTTGTTGTCAAGCAGTAGTGACAACGATTTTCACTTGGAAATATAGATAGCAATTTTATATTTCCAGGTGAAAATAGCTCCGATCCGGCGTTGCTTCATCATCAAATATTCTCCCTGTTACAAAAATTGTGTTAATAAATAATAACACAGAGATAGGACAACTGTTTGGGTTGCCATTTGTAGAACCGACTAATATTAAATTAAAATCAGCCCAACAGCTTATAGGACAGTTAACTTCTTATTGTTGTTCAAAATAATAAAAAAATGAGTCGGCTTATGTCTGTTCCTGAAAGTCACAAGAGATAATAGTTTTTGAAATGTCCAAACCTGCTTTAGTCAAGTAAAAATTCCATCCTGACTATATATTTAATTTGAAATAAAAAATATATTTCGTGTATCTATTCTCCGCCAGCTCCATTTCTATTGTTATTATATTTGTAGATAGTTTCTAATCGAATGCAAATGATATTCGCCGCCTCATTAGAACTCACGCTCACAGTTTGCTGAAACATTTATACCATATTTGTATTATTCGAGTTTGAGTTTGTGTGTCATTCTTTAAAAGGGACTAATGTATGAAATTATTGACCCATATCCCTCGTTAAGCATATCTGTAGGCGACAAATGGACCACTCACCTTGCATAACTCGAATGATGGGTTTTATTTATAACGTAATCTGCATATTTTCTGAATTAAATATAAAAGATAACGATGGACTCAGACATAAATTCATATTTATGTATATATATATATATATATTTATATATATAATTATTTATATTATAAGCGTTCTTTCTTCAGGTTAATGTCTTAGCAATAGGCAAAATTTATGGACAATATCAAAATATTTTCAAGTCGCCCACCTAGATATAGTCAACTGAGCCATAGGCATCAAAGCTGTAAAAACGTTTCAGTTATTATGTTTTCAAGACATTGTTTATCAGACTTCTGTATAAATAAATAAAAATGCGATTAAGTATAATTAGTTTTTGCTAACGCAATGGCACAGAACGTGTTCGTAAACATTCCTCTTTCGCACGTTGCATCACATCGTGTTATTACAACCTATTAGAAATTCATTTAAATTCCATACATTGTACGCAGTGAATCGTAATTATTTAAAAACAGTGTTTGTCAAGCCAAAACTAAAAAAATCACAACATCATTCGTTATACTTATGCTGTCATAAAAATTCTGCTTGTTCGCTGAAGATGATAACGAAGATTTCATAGTGAAACTGTATATTTTATTCTTTTCGGTAAATGACCTAATTTTATTATTTTTTACAGGTTTTGGTAGCAAGACACAGTGATATGACAGTTTTTGCATTCAGTCTGATTACGAATAAATGCTCAACCTCTTACGCCACTGAAGAAGAAGCGAACCATGAAGAAGTAATGGACGTAGGAAAAACCAGCGCTCCTATTTTATGTGATTTTGCAACGAGGATAGTTAAACAGATCAGTAAGATATCTGGATGAAATTGTGTAAAATAATAATTGGAATTATTTTTGAGAACTGAACGATATTTTAAAAAAAATTATCAATCGCCATTCGCCATTGGCTGCGAGTTAAATATATTTCTAATTCACAATCTATCCTAGGGATGGATTAGGTTAAATGCAAAAAGAATGTTCTAACTCAAAATTATTATATTTATTAATGCAAGTTAATATATAACTCCAGTTGTTAGACGATTAAAAACTATTCTATCATTATTTAAAACATATTGTAATCATTATTTCATTTATAATAAAGTACACCTAGTAAATAAGTATATACTAATGAATTTGAGTGAATAATATTTATCAAAGCCAAAATATTAATTTTCGGCAAATACTTAAATCAAATAATTATTCAATAATGCAAAAGCATTCTATGTGTATTCATATATTATATATTAAATTTTAAGAACATTTTAGCTCTCAAACTATATTTATTCATTAAACGAATTATTTTTATAATAAATATTTTATAATTAAAAACATTTTTTTAAATTAATATTATTATTCTTATTATTAAAATTTAATTAGATTTTTTTTAATAAAATTAAAAAATCAGGAAAGTGGTTGATTCATTGATTATTATTAAATTATTCTTCTATAATCGATTAGTAGTAGTAACTAGTAGAGTATTTGAACTTTAAACTGTGTTTAGTTATTTGTTCTTTTTAATAAAACACAAACAGATAAATATGCAAAAAGATTTTTTTATGTTTAAAACAAATTAAGTATGGCATTGATATATTATCTTTCTAAAAATGAATGGTACACTATAAAAAATTAAAAAATTTCTAATTATTGATATCGTTGCATATGATTCGAAAAGTTATTAGTTTATGTTAGTGTTTGAGGTGTCAGAGTTCAATTTATTTTTTATTTTTTCGATGAAGTAAGCAGAAAAACTAATAATTTTGTAATTTTCTAATTTATGTATCATGCCGATACGTGTTACACAATTTCGTAATATGTTATCCTAATCAATACAGCAATTAGCATGTAAATATTTTCTAGAAATCCAGTTTCAACAACATTCGTAGATAAGAAACGCTCTTGCAACGATTGATAATATTATCAATCATAATTTTATTGATAATAATTGAGTGATTGAATTATTTACCATATATATATATATATATATATATTTATATATATATATATACATATATATATATACATATACCATACATTATTTACTTGATACAAGTAAATAATGGAATAAATATGATAGAATAAACTTCGTAAAAATGCTACTCATTTAAGTGTGGGCGACAACAGCGACCAGTGCGATTCACAGAACAGAATATTGCGTTAATTATTTCAATTAAAAACATTTTTTAACTAATTTTCAACAATTAATCACAAAGAAACGGTTAGGTAGACTTCACCAACACAGTTAGCAACTGATTTCTTTCAAACCGTTTTTGTACTTTAAAAATCGGTTTTTTGAAGAATTTTTGGCTAAAATGTTGACTATTCGGTATAGCAATTTTTGAGCAAAGGTCGACGAGAGAGATCAAAATTTGGCTCACTCAAAATATATTTTTATAGAGAAATAAGATAAGATTGCACAACGTTGTAAATTGTTTTACGGAATATATAATGAATAATTATCTTCTATATATATAAAAATAAGTCGGGTTTTCCTTCCTGACGATTTAACTCCAGAACGCACGAACCGATTTCGACAATTTTGCATTCGTTGGAAAGGTCTCGGGCTCCGCAAGGTTTATAGCTAAGAAAATTAGTGGTGCATGGCATCGTGCTATTTAGAAAATCGTTGTTTTTCACATGGGCAGTTACACGTTGCCTGCTCACGAGTTGGAAAACCATCCCCTTTGTTTGCGTTAACGCCAGACCAAAAAACAAAAAATATGGTTTACCAAAGAGCACTTCAATGAAACGGATAATTTGCGGATTCACTATCATTTACTTAGAGAAGTTCAACCAGAAAACACTTCATTTTTGCAATCGAAATAAATTCATTACTGTTGTGTAATAATATGAAATTTTTTTCCTTTTCAAATATAAAACATACAAAAAATTGCTTCATCTTTCTCACTAAACCATCTGGAGGCGAAATGGAGTTCGTCGGGTTTGCTAGTATATATATATATATATATATATAATCATTACCGTGTAAAGTAATAAATTTTTTTTAATACAGTTATGAAAATAGCTTTGCATATGATTAAAATAAATCTAATTTTATTTTCTGTCATTATACGAAAACGTTACTGAAAACAGGTATGCTTATTTCTAAACTGTGCAGCAGGTGCAATTTCAGCTTTCAAAATCATCACAATTCAAATCAATTATATATATATACAAATATATATATATATATATATATATATATGTGTGTGTATGTGTGTGCATGTTTTTCTTATTTTTTTAAATTCTGCTAAAAATATTTATTAAAATAAGTATTTGCTTTTTTGTATTATTTCTACAATTTTTCAAGAATTTCTGCTTTATGTATGTTAGATTATGTAAATCTGCACAAATTAATGAAAAAAGTAAGCTGACATGTGTTCAATCAAAATCGGTATACTCACCTGTTTAATTTTGTTAAAATTGCATTTCAAAAGTTGCGCCAATCACGTGATGATTTTTATATCGTCAAGGTGTCAAACTGTGTCAGGCAACTTCATTCCTGTTTGACGTAGGTTGTCAAAAAACTGTCATCATTGCCAAAAGTCAAAAATAACAAGCACGTATCTCTGTTGGGTGTTGTTCAAAGATGTTTCATTTGGTGTTTTAGAATACTAATTTTTTTTTCCTACAGCTAATATATTTACAAATTGTTTAGATAACTTCTAAACATTTGCAAATATGCAGGGTTTTAGAGCTTTGAATGTTCATTTTTCCATAAGTACGTAACCATTTTAGCCAATTCACCATCTATCCATTATAATTTTATTTTGCTTTCACTCACAAAAACATATATAAAATGAATATTCAAAGCTGTAGGAATACTGCGGATGCTGTTCCCTTATATTTACCACAGGGATTATATTTGAAACCTATTGTTAAAATTCATATGTCAGTAAGTTTACCTAACATCAAGTCAGGTAAAAGTGTTTCAAATTGGGAAGTTATGGAAAAAATGAGATTTATGATAGAACCAGATAAATTTACAATATTAAAAGCTACTAATAGTTCAATGGAATTTATAAGATTTGAAGGGGAGATCGAAGATAGAGGTAAACTAAGTAATGTGTTAGCCCGACTGGATGGTAGGCTTTTGAAGCTTACAAATATATCTGACAATCTGAGAGTGAGGGCTGCTGAAGCTAAGGTGCTTAAAATTGAAAAAAATGGTCACTTCGAGTCTCATATTTTCTTTCTTTCCTTCTGGTTTTTCATTAATTTTACATATTTGCAGAATATAACCACTAAACTTTACTTTTTTTATTGATGCTTATTGAATTAACTTTGTTAGTACCATCAATTTAGTTAAAATTGATTTTCAGAGTGATTTTCCTACTCGGCATGACTGGGATTCTTTCTTTCGAGATGCTAAAAATATGAATGAGACAAAGCCCGGAGAGAGACCTGATACAATACATATATCTAATTTACCAACAAAGTGGTTTGTTCATAAAAGTCAAATGAACGATGAAAATATAAAGCCTTCCGAACGCATATTTAGCAAGGTGTTCGAAAGATTTGGAAAAATACGAAATGTGGATATACCTATATGTGATCCTTATAGACATCTCATGAAGTCTCATATGACTGGAATGAAAACATTTAATTTTGACCAAGATACATATTTTGAAGGTAGTTATTAAAAATATTCTCTCTGTAAGATATTTGCTGTTGTATTTTCTATAAATAGTTGATATACGATATATCGATAGATGTTATAGGATTAATAATGCATAATGAGCCTGTAGACATTATTTTTAGTTAACTAATATAATTGCTATAATGATAACTTTTGTAAAAGTGATCTTTAATAAAATTCATTGCTCATTCATAGATATTATAAGTAATAATTAAATTATAGCATTAATTGGAGAATTTCTTTATCTAGGGTATGTGCAATTTGAAGAATATATGGGATTTGTCAAAGCAATGGATGCTTTGAGGGGAAAAAAGTTATTATTTAAAGATGACCATGAGAACTTTGTAATAAATATCAGTGTTGATTTTGATAAAAATAAACATTTAAGTGATGCTTGCATTCGTCGTAGAAAAATAGTGAGAGATCGATTTGTTGCTAGAGATAAAGAAAAGGAAGAACGTGCTCGAAAAGAGGCAGAGGAGGAGAAGAAGAAAGAGGAGAAGGAGAGGTTTGCAGTGTATTTTTATTATAGTTGTAATTTATGATGTATATATATATATATGTATATATATATATATATATATATATATATATATATATATATATATTATTACTGCACTTTTTTGTGTCTTTATGATAAATCATAAACTATATCGTTTAATGGAGTATGCTAGCATTCCCAAAAGAATTGATAAGTGTAAAAGTTTTTTTTGGATCTTAATAATGTGAATCTTTTCATTAACCTTATGTTAAAATTTACTCCCTAACGTCTTACTAAAACTACCATTTTTCCTATTCTAGATATATATGTTCAAAGTTTATTTTTGCAAGTATTAATAATGCTTCCAAGGTAGTATTGAAAGCCTACCTTGATAGCATATGCTTTTAATTGTTTATACTATCTCTACAGGTCTAATAGAAAGATATAAAGAAAATTGTGCTATGAAAAAATGTGAAAATATATGTGTAAAAGTTTTATAAAAGTGTCATATAGTAGTAGGGAATTGTTATAGGCAATTAGTGTTAGAAGCTGAAAAAGCCAAAGAAGATCAGAGGCGTCAGAGGGAAGAACAACGTAAAAAGAAGCAATTAGAATTATTGAAGAAGAAAGAAACTGAAGAAATTAATCAAAAGATAGCGCTAGAAGAAAAGAAGCTTTTAATTACACAACGCAAACTTGAAAGTATTAGACTGCTAGAAGAGCTGTTCAAGAGAATAAAGGTTAATATCAAATTTTTAGTTTGTTATTTATACCCATAATAACTTATAAAATATTTTTATTGTTATTTATATATTTGTACCATATTCAGCTAAATCCAAAATTTCAACAATTACAAGAAGATAAAAGTAAACATAATAAAAAAATTAAAGAAGAAGATGATGAAAAAAGACTTCGAGATGGAATAGTGTCTAAATATAAAATGACTCATGAAAAGCAACTAAAAGAGCAGCGAGAAAAAATAAAAGAAATGGAAGGTGTGAATGTTACTTAAATTTAAAATTTGAAACTATATTTTGTAACTACTTCTATAATTTCAATTCGGTTTTAGGAGCAAATATTTTGCAAAAAATCTTAAAGGAAAGTGAAGAATTAAATCCCTCCTTACGTGAGTCGGTTTCAATGACTTCATTATCATCAGAAAATTCAGAGGATGAAGTTAAAAAACACAAGAAGTCAAAGAAAAAGAAAAAGAAATCAAAAAAGAAAAAGCATAAGGACAGTTCAGATTCTGAAGGTATCTTTTATATTAATTTTTTTTTTACTCATATAAGTTAAAAAACTGTTCTATAATGGTACTAATTTTCAGCTAGTGTTTCCAGTAAAAAGGATAAATTAGAAATGGGTCTTCCGCAAAATCCACCTCCTTGGTATGGATATGGCCCCCCGCCTAATGGCGTTTTTCCTTTTCCAGGTAACACAATACATAATCGATACAAATATAATTCCTGTTTAAATTATTCTATCTATATTAATCCTAGTTTTTGCTATTATAACTGATTAACTAAGTAATTATATTATAGGACCCTTCTTTCCTCCACCGATGATGGGCCGAGGCGGTCCTTTCTATAATAGGCCTTTCAATCCTAATGGGCCTCCTCGTGGCATGAGAGGCATGTATCGGGGTCCTAGAGGGTTCAATCCAATTTGGCGTGGAAGAGGTAGAGGTGGACCAATGAACCATCAAATGCCACCGAATTATTATGATGATGATGATGAATATACCAGGTGCGTGTAATTGTCATTTTTGTTGAAATTAATATGTTTGACATATTTTGCAAATTTAGTCTACAATTTTTTAAAACAAAATGTTTGTTGAGAGGGTGTTATTCCCAAATATTTATTTACAAGGTTTCATTTCTTAGCGCTTTTGATGATGGCTTGTTGACCTAATTTTGTCTTTATCATTAGTTTCTTTACAATATTAACATATTTTTAAATATGTATATGATTTTGAAATAATTGGTTCACTTTAGAGATCAGTAATGAATTATATCGAAACCCCAAAAACTCTTTTCTTGCTTCTTTTTTTATTTGTGTGAAATATCATGTGGTTCAATTTGTGCTAAGATTATAAAAAAAGGATTTTGGTGAAGTTTCAGGACATTCTATGCAAGTACATTATACTTATACATTTTTATTTTAGTTTTGTAATTCTGAAAAGAATGATAAGCTAAAATATGTAAATAATAATTATTTTGTATTTCTTAGATTATGAAATTTTATTTTTATTACAGATACTTCAAGAGAATTTCAGGAACATTATCTGAAGATAAGAGATCATATTCAAGAAGTTACAGTAGGAGTCGATCACGTTCTAGATCTAGATCACGATCTAGAAGGTCTTATTCAAGATCACGATCGAGGTATTTTTCTATTTATTTAAGATAGTAGCGGTTTACTTTTGAGTAAAAATTTTACATATATTATTTAAGGAGTAGTATTTTAGATAGTGTTTGCTATTTCAGAACTCGACGTTCGAGATCACGATCTCGGCGTTCGCGATCGCGATCTCGGCGTTCACGATCGCGTTCGAGACGCTCAAGAACAAGAAGATCTCGCTCAAGATCCAGGAATTCACGATCGAGATCGAGGTCTAGGTCTCGTTATCGTTCTCGATCGCGATCTCGAAGCTCAAGATCCAGACATCGTTCTACCAGATCTCACAAATCGCGATCTAGAAGTAAATCTCACAAATCTCCAGAAAAGGTTTCAATCGCAAATAATTCTAATCACAATAATTTAATTCCTCAACAAGTATTAACAAATAAAGAAATACAAAGGAATGTCATGCAGAACTTAAAAGATAGACAAGAAAAGTCTGAAACCGAAGTTCATAATAATGGATCTAGAGAGTCGAGATCTCCTAGCTATAAAAGTATAGATAGTTCAAAATTTATTTCTCCAAATAGACTTAGGAACAAACGTTCTAGATCAAGATCTTGGTCTTTGCCTCGATCAAGCAACAAGGGAAAAAGATCCTGGTCCAAGAGCCCTAGCCCACACCAGTAATTGTTTTATGAATCGACATTGATTTTTCCATGTTGTCATTTGAAATACATTTATAAAGTAAATACTCATTACGAACAAATTCGTGATCTATGTTCCAAGTTTCATGTTAACGTTGTATAAATGTTAACCTTGTGATAATTGTCATGTGATGGTATTTGCTGCACAAAATAGATGGAATAACATAGGTTTATTTGTATGTAAAATTTTTCGAATTTAATTATGAAGATGTAAAAAGTTGATATAATATAATAGATTTTGTTTATTAAGTTATTTCATTTTTTAAATTTATGGGTTTATAAGCTGTTATTAATTAAACAGTTTTCAAATTACATATCAAACATATTTTACTTAAACTTTCTTTTTTTAACGAAATTTAACATTCTAGGCTGAGTAAAAAAAATTCTCAGAATCGCGATTCGCTCCTTTCTCTTCTCGATTATCTATGCGGCTTTGATAGAACTCGCACGTAATTATATCGTCAATAACACATGTACAATCTTTAATGAGTGTGAGTATATATGATTCTTACTGAATTTTGCGAGATTTTGAATTATAATGTATTCGAAGTGTGTGCACGCGAACGTAAAAATCGAGCGAAATTGACCCGAGGACTAGCGGGGTCCCTCTCAATCGCGGGAGAAAGGCCGTTTGGCCGTCTCGTTCGCGGACTCATAGGTCATCGGGAGAAAGTGCCCTGCCTGATGTTACGGCCATCATATGATTTTGCGCTGAGAGAGTAGAGCGGTGGATGTTGTGCTCATCTTCCATTCTGTTAAATATTTATTGTAAATGGACAGTCAAGACTGTAATCGATGAACATATTCAGTACTTTTATCACTTGAACTTTCGCCTGCTGTCAATTCTTTATTTGGTATATACTACTTCAACTTGACAAAGACGCTCAAAAGTCGCACTGTTTAGTCAAGGTATAAAGTAGAGATCTTTGTGCTTATAGATATGTGGTTGCCTCAGTTTTTTCGTCGTAAAGTATTTTTATAATTCGCTAAACTTATCGTTAATATATTAATTAATAATAAATCAATAGATTTATTACTCGACGGATTGACTCGAAGATGTGATTGTAAACTGACCTATTACTGTCTTACCGTCGTAAATAGGTTTTGGCGAAAAGCTTCTAAGACGTTTTTTCACACTATGCTTAAATAAATATATTTATTGTTGTGTATGAGACATAACATAAGAATTCTACCCTATATTTTTAATTTCTTCCTAAAAATTGCCAAAGCCTATAATAGTTTTCGTTATCTATTTACATTTCATTTATCCAACGTACCTACAAACTTTTTATATTTCTGAAACAATGTGTAATATTTAATAAGACAAGTACACTTCTCTGATGGTACAAACAATATTTATTTTTACATGAATCGTATAAATATCATTTTGTATTAATTATGTTTATAATTAAATACTTTGCGAATTTAAAACTTTCGTTTAAAGGTTATTGCTCCATGCATAATATGTGTCATACCTACCAGTATGCAAATGTAACACAGATCATTGGAATGATTTTATTACTTGTTTCCACTCAAATTTGCATTTGATGAAACCGAGTTTGTTTATTTAAGAAGAAAATATCAGACGAACTCTTTATTAGTGCTTGAATTAGTAGGTAATATTGAATTTACTCATTTGAGAATAGTTTGCAAACCTAGATTTATGTTCATTTGGTAATTTTGCTAGTGTAATCAAATTTATTTTGCTAGTTTAATACTAAACTTTTCATTTCATAAATTGTTATTGTAACGCATCTATCCTAATTTTTTCTAATGAATCAATTGTTGCCCAGTTCCCACAGTCTGTACTGCATAACTTTCAACAACCACATTTATTTATGTTTTAATTCATCCATTATCTATACTTGATACGATCTTAATTTTGTTCTTAGAAGACAATTTCATAAAGGTACCAGAAGAAGAGTAATAAAGCGTTGAATTAGCCCGCGGCAAGCGTGAACTGTGCTACTAAACGGCGTACACTTGAAAACTTTTACTTTTTTTATCTATCTGCATATAATATATAATATTCCTTAAATCTTATGTAATTGTCGTTGGTGAACATATTTTGCTTTTATGTATCAGGCATTTGTAGAAACGGTTTTTAAATATGATAGGTAACCAATTTAATATCAGTTAAAATACTGCTCAAATACTTAAACCTGAGACTTAAAACATATTTGTCATATAATACTTGGGATTCATAATTACATATATGTAATTATTAATCCCAAGTATCCCATAACTAGTTTTAGGATTCATATTTTTAGGATTAATATAATGCACTTACTTCATTCGAGAGATTTCTACGAAAGTTTATGGACAAAAAAGCCAATTTATTCAAACTTTTATCAATATTCCGATTTCGTGTAAAATTTCGATTTTTGCAAATACTTCAATAATGTCTTTTTGATATCATTAGATTTCTTGATTCTCTTTTGAACATTTTAAAAGTATTTTTCTTAAATTCATTTCATTTTTCACCATTTAATAAAAAACAAAAATTAAAACTCAGTCTGAAATTATTTTCAAGCCTTATTCAAATGCTCATTGTTCACATTGTTTATAAAACTTGATATAATTATTAAATATATATAATTATAATTATTAAACTGCTTGACGGCCTCGATGTAGACCTAACAGAAGCAGACAATAACAGAAACACTAAGTTTCAGTTCAAATCCTTTTTAACAAGTTTATTTTGAATTCGCATAATTTGAAATTGTGTTAGGTTATAGAAACTCTAAATATTTTATTTTAGTGACCTTCAAAATTTCAAGGCGGATACGTCTTTTTCAAGTATGGCACAAAAATATTTCAGGCAATTATCATATTCATTGCGAAGTAAACAACCAAAAAGAAATTTTGCATATGCCGCTTTTTGCGTAATTACCATCTCTAACTTTGAACTGTATTTGCTCAATAACTTCTAACATGCATTATTTGCACTTGTTAGCATAGGTGAATATTTTGCCAAAATAGAACATATTCAGGTTAATAGTAATAATAGGACTTCTAACATGCATTATTTGAACTAGTTAGCATAGGTGAATATTACGTCGAAATAGAACATATTTTTGAGAGAAGGTAATTTTTTAGTATAATATTTCTTAATTTAGTCGATTCATATACACTAAAGTACACTCTCTTGAATTATCAATGATATTTTTTAAAGAAAAATTAAATCAGAAATTAATTATTTATGTCCTAATTTTTATTTTGACCAGTTTGATTATTTAATATGATCAAGATTGAAAATGGAGCATATTTTGATTGAAACTAAAACACATTCTAACAGAAAGAATTCATCATACATCACTTTATACTGTATACTCTTTTGATTCATCAAAAAAATTTTTTTTTAATATAAAGGTAAATCACACGTTTTTTTTTGTCTTAGACACGGTTTAAAGATCACTTATGTCATTTACGTGCTTAACATAAAAAATAAACATAAATGATTTTATTTTCAAAAGAAAGTTATTTCAGCTAACAATGCTTAATAATAATCTTCAATTTTGGATCGAATATCTAATTTATCATATTAACGATGATCTTACTATCATAAGATGATATATACCATAATAAACAGAAGTTGATGGACCATTCAGTTTATATTACAAAACTGTAATTTATTGATATATTTATTCTAATTTGCCTGCTATAGTTTCAAATACCACTAGCAGTTATTATGCTACTCTATAATACATATTAAAAATTATATGAGCAAACTACATAAATGGTAAACCTTGCCCAAAGCCAAGCTTTGATGCGTTGGCTGCTGCGATTTGCGTTTTTGATGAGTTTTGCTCACTCTTTACTGAATGTTTCCTTTTTGTGTCAAATTGTGCGTATAGTTTATTATCAGTTAACCAATTTTTTTCATTATTTTGTTCACGTATGATCTTTAATCGATCTCCACAATCCGCCTGTGAGATCTGCCGTGTTAGCGAAATCTGGCAATAGACAACGCGTCGGCGTCGTTGTGTACAAGAGCTCCTCATTAGATTTCTTCTCATGCCGTCGTTGTTGTGTTCACTTTCGACACGACTATTTCAGAAATTGCATATGGACAATCTATTTTGTTTGTAGAAGAAAACATGTCGCTAATATGTAAAACAGCAAAGGCAAAGCTACGGATGACACTAACGCAATTTCATTGTGACAAACTGACCATGCTCACTTCTCTTCCGCCTATTTTGAAATTCGTTTGAAGAAGACTTGCGTAGTTACGCATTTGTAAAGGTTTTGATAATCATTTTTGTTTTGGATCATTAAAATGAAAAATGTACATAGTTAAAACATTCTGATACTAAGCGACATCTAATAGTCTTATTCATCAACCATATAAATGAAGAGAATAAAGTTTTTCTAGAATTTCCTAACATGGATGACATGCTCTTTCTTTTTACCATTTGTCGTTTTAATTAAATCATTATTTAGAGCACGTATTTCATTTTATTACCCGAATAAAAATATTTCAAATGTTTACGATTTTCGAATGAACGAGTTTCAATTTATTAGAACTTATTTCTTTATTTTTTCATTTGTTCAATATATTTTTAGTCAACTGTTATGATTCAATTCTAATCTGAACATTATCTTCATTACTTTTAACAACATTTTTCATTATTTTTTCATTATTTTTATTATCGAAATCATAATCATTTAATTATCTTTTCTATAATTAATAATTATTTTATCAACGGTTTATTCACTATTTTTGTTTTTTCTTAATTCATATGATATTTGTATTCTGTTCCACACTCATCTGAGCTTTTGTTCTATATAAGAAGTTAAAATCGTGCTTCGTATTAGCATTAATATCCCATTTCTAGTTTGGGCTGAATGGACCATTTGGTGTCACAATATTTCAAAATAACGATTGAATACATGACAAATTTTGATGTTATGTGTCTATTAGCAAGTCATCGATTCATAATTTTAAATTTTATGTAGCACAACATGCGCAAACGCACATATAATACATATATAAATATAAATTTATATATTTATAATAAATTTGGCTAATTTTGATTTAACAATTATTTTGATCCAGTCTTCTGAGTTCTAAATAACTGTCAATAAATCTCTTGCGATCATACTGATGAACGTTACCCTTTCGATCTCTTATTATATTAAGTCTAGCCATTTACCCGAAAAAAACGTCTAGACAAGACATAGATCCAAAACAATTTATTCCTCAAATAATGCAATGTTTAAAATAAAAATAAAAGTGAAATGTAATTAATGATTAATAGAAACTAACATGCATCGCGCCAATGAACTGCTCGGGGGCAATATTTAAAGCCGTTTTTGCAGCAAGTTTTTTATGTTTATATTTCAACACTGGCAGTTATTTCGAGTGCAAACTTCGTGATTAATATTTTGCTGAGATATAACATATTAATCTTTTCGCTCTTTAGTTGCTTAATGGATTTATTACACGGCAATTACTTGTATATACGTCTGAAAGAACCTTTACACTTTTAAGTTGTGTAAAAACAATTTGGATATCTATTTGAATTTAAGAATTATAAAAAATGTACCTATAGCCATTGGCAATATGAAATCAATATAATCCATACATTCGGTGATTTTTTTTAAATATGACAGAATCATGTCTATGTTGTAGAACCAGATACTTAGTTAAAAAATTATATTATAAAATTTTTCCAAAAGACGAAAATATTGTTCAGATATTTATGGATAGGTACAACCCGAGATATGAATGAATTTATTTATATATTTTTAGCTAGTACTACTTATCAAAATGAATAGAGCATGAGAAAAGACAGTAATACTAAATACAGAAAACTAATTGGGAATAAAAAGTAAATTCAAAGAATATCTATTTGAATTTAAGAATTATAAAAAATGTACCTATAGCCATTGGCAATATGAAATCAATATAATCCATACATTCGGTGATTTTTTTTAAATATGACAGAATCATGTCTATGTTGTAGAACCAGATACTTAGTTAAAAAATTATATTATAAAATTTTTCCAAAAGACGAAAATATTGTTCAGATATTTATGGATAGGTACAACCCGAGATATGAATGAATTTATTTATATATTTTTAGCTAGTACTACTTATCAAAATGAATAGAGCATGAGAAAGAACAAGTAATACTAAATACAGAAAACTAATTGGAATAAAAAGTAAATTCAAAGAAAATTATTTTTATTTGTTTTGCTTGAGCATTATAAAATCAAAAATTTACTTCAAAAGCAAATTAACTCAAAGCGATCAATCATAACCAGAAAAAGTATGGCATCTTCGTTAAAGGATTCTAGAAACTTTTTTCGTGATTTTTGTGCAAAGCATAAAAAATTTTACATAATTTTGTAAAGTAATACTAATTATTAAAATGTTATTATATATGTGCTTGTAGAAAATTTGAAGATTCAAACAAAATAATTAAATTGTACCATTGGTGATTATAAGATGTGTTCTGTTTATGTTCACTTTTGCAAAAAAAAAATTTAATATGTAATTAATTGGCGTTTGCTTAAATTTAAAATATATTTAGCACTTAGTTGAAAATTAATTAAGCAGCATAATTATAACTTATTATAGTTCTGCAACAAGTTAAACATCCTGCAACAACTTATCCATAAATCACGTCTACGTTTAAGAGCGTTTTATCCCGAGTAAATCCACCTAAGGAAATTATCAGCATACGAAAGCGAAAGCACGGACGAACCGTTCCAGTACTAAAACTTTAATACTATTAAAGACAAGATTACATATCTTCAGATGGTTTATAGGTTTATAGCTTGATTAGTATTAAACATTACGGTACACCAATATAGACTCAACCAATGTATGTAATTTTTTATTAGTGGGATTATAAAAATCTGTTTTACTGCGAGAATGAAGTTCTGGTTATAAATATTTCAAATAACAATGTATTTGAAATATTTAAAAGTACGTCATATACTTTTCCTTGTGTTATCATAGAAAGATCTTCACTAAATAAAAATTTAAGACACTTAGTGTTTTTTATTGTCTACCATTACTAATCAGGATTAGATATTGAAACCGCATTTGCACAAATTAAAATATTCTTTTTGTGCATTGCTTTTGTTTAATCATATTTTTGCTTTTTTTTGAAAAAAAATTACATTATTTTACTCGTAATCATATATCAAAATAATAAATGCTTTAATGCTCGACAGCACATCTATCTTTTCTAGTAAGCAAACCCGCTTTTAATGCTTTGTTTATAGGTTTTATTTGCAGTTTTCTGTAATGGTTAATACAAATATTTGCATGACCAAATTATTATATTGCAGTAATAAGCTAAATTTTCTAGATTTTTTTAATTAAACACATCAAGCCATATTTGTATATATAATTGTTTTCTTTCTTCAATATGATTGTCTTATTCGGCGTTTCAATTCTCAGGGCCATTAATTCTAATAATGTTCCCATTACGTTTAGTTTATTTTACTAAATTTCATTTATTCTGCTCAATTGTTCAGCTTTGTGAAAAAGATTATATCTAGCACATTTTTCTATTTCTTCATCATACATTTCTGCATAATAATGAAATTCTAAAATCTATTTCAATTAAAATTCACATTGAATTTGAATAGATTTTTCTCTGAAGACACTAAGCATTATTTAGGAGAAAAAATACTCAAAATATATATTGAATGAAATAATATATATTTATATAACAAAAAAATAAAAGAATTGTTTTCTATGGATCAACGATGTATCTAGAGAAATAATTTAGATATTATTATTACATTAATATAATAATAAAAAAATCTTTGATGGACGAATAATATGTGTTAGTTTATCAATATCAAAATATAATAAGTAATATAATTTATATCAATAACAGGAGATCACTGAAGATTTTTTTAACGCATCTTAAAACATGAATAAAATATATACATAAACTTCATATTTATTCCTCATGTTTGTTATAAAATTGAAAAATAGTCATGCTTGCCAAGTGACCCATCATCATAAACGGTATCAAATTTTGATTCATACCACCCCTGAGTAGAATCAATAAAATGATATTCATTTATTCTACCACTAACATTTGTTAAGTTTTCTAAATATTAGCTTTATCTTCTGAACTTGTTTTAGACATTTCATTACCTCGTCGTATAAAACTCCTAGGCCCGTTTACATTTTTATAGTGCACCACTGCACTTGATATAAGTCGTGAACTGAATCACTAACAATGGAGAAACTAAGGAAGACCTCTCACGCGGTCAACGGCTGAGAATAAGATGTCTAGATAATTAAGAATGTACTTAAAAATATAAAAAAGTCAGTTGAAGATGATATGATACTATCAGGTGTCAAAATCTACTATATTTTTCGTGTTTCCGCCAATAATTTCTTGGAATAATGTTTTGGGACAAAATAAAACAACTTTTGATTTTGCATTGCTATTGGCAAGATTATACCTCTGCGATTCGAATTTATGCTAGATCGAATTTATTTGTGAACTTTAGGATCAGTTAATTTAAATAAATTAAATATGGTTTTCAATTCTTTTTAATAATTTTTCAATTATTATTTTTTTAAATGTAATTATTTTATTTTAAATCAATCAGATTGACGGTATGACTTTATAGTAACGAGTACAATCATTTGAATTTTTTTTAACTATTCCAAGAATTTGCAACAAACAAGTTTTGTTTCTATATTCAAAGTTATAAATTCAAACGTCCAATCCTGAACAATATGTGAGCTTTCTATGGTAGAATAATTTTACTAGAATGAAATTGATCTAAACTTAAATTCTATTCAGCTCAATCTTACTCTAAATGTTTTAATCTTATTCTAAATGACGTTTTACTGAAAGTGCCGATTAAACGAGGAATTCCAATTAATTTATATACTATCATATGCTTCGTGGTTATGCCACTGAATTGACCGGGTCATACCCGTTGATTATAACCGCAACTTATGTAATGAAGAATGCATAATAGTGAATGTTTGTAAAATTCCAAAACCATAATCAGCAGAAATATTATAAAAATTAGAGATGAAAGTTTTTGATATTTGAATGAGCTTTTTAGCACAAATCTGCACAAAAAATATTATTAGTAAGATAACATTGCTAAAATTTCTAATATTTTTGCTGTGAGTATATTTAAATATTGAGCAAATTTGATGCACGATCTAGTGGCGTAATTGTTTAAAATAAAAATTACTTATATAGAAAGGAATTAAAAAATAATAAAAATTCTCAGCTTGTTTGACATAATAATAAATCAATTAAGTGAGCGTCCACTAATCACAAGATCGATTTTTTAAGGATTTTTGGACCCTCTCTCCCTTGGTGATACGTGGTGATATTCTAAATGACCCCTTCTCCCCGAGTTACGAGAAAAATTTGTAAAATTTTGGATTTTTGAAAATGTTTGAATTTAAAAAATATTCAGGTAAAAAATAAATACACGTGATACCCCCCTATACCCCTCCTATCCCTACGTGACATTTCGTGATTTTTTGTCAAACATCCTTTCCCTCTAAAATCTAAAATATGCTGCAAGTTTTTTATTAGATCTTTGTGACACATAATATTCTGAACTATGCATTTAGTAATTTTTTTTCACTACTAATTTATATTATTTCAATTGCAATTGCAGTATATAACATAATGTATATATTTTTCATCCATTTCCAACTTATTTTTGTATACATGTTACACAATATACTTTTACCTTCACTCATTGTCTAAATAAACAATTCAATCTTATGAGCGGATTTCTCACATTTAGATGCTTCAATTTGCACCATTTTGCTCTCACCAGATATATTTGCATTTTTTATTTAGTATGTTAAGGATATAAATTAGGAGAATGTTATTTACTTTTTTTTCAAAACATTTTTGATTATGAAACAAATATTTTGACCATAAATGATGTGTGCTGTACCGCTGTACCAAATATTTTCAGGAAAATATTTGCAAAACTGTATAATAAATCGATGTGATAAGTAAGGTTCTCAATACAAAATCAAAAACAAATTATAGAGTTAGGTGTGATATTCATCAAACCTTACTAATTTCGCTTTATTTAACGTCGATCACGTAATAAAATTAAGAAATTAGTTTTACACATGTGAAAAAGTACTAAATGTTTTTTACATTTGGTTTATTCTTATGTGTCACACAAATGTAAGCTGTTATAAAACAAGGTTTAGATGTAATGAAGTTTTAACGATGTTTTAAGTGCTTAAATTTTGTGTTTAAATGGAAAGTGAAATGCCTAGCATAGTTTGATTTCCTGTGAACAAAACAAGCATAGATTATAACAAGGAAATATGAATTTTGTATTAGGTTCTACCACTAACTTAAATAAATTAATTCCTAAAAGATCCTGGCATACTACATTAAAATTTTCTGGTACTAATTATTTTTTTCGATGTCTATTTCTGGACAGAATTTTCTTATCCGTTACTACAATATCGTATCATAAATATAATATTAGCTTCGAAAATGATTTTTTTAAATATACATATTTAAACCCACAAACTATTTAATCCTAACACGTATATTTTCTTGTTGCAGTTAATAATCTTGGTTATATTATTAATAGATGAAATAATGAATAAAAATTGCATTAATATTTGTCTAGCTTTTATAAACTTTCAACCCATGAATGAATTATCGCTCACCTTGAAATTATCATCACTATGTGGAAAAGTCATGAATAAATTCCAAAAAGTAGTATCTATAAGTAAAGGTTAGCATTAGCTAAAAAAAATTTGATGGAGCTTTGTGATGGAACGTTTAGTTCAGAGGTAAAGTAAGTTTTTTTTATCAAAAAAAATGTGATTAGTAGACAAACAAACGTTAGTACTAGGAATTTCTGCAATTTGCTTACAATTATTCTATTATTATTAGTTGTGTTCAGCTTCTTCATTTTTAAATCTGGTGTGAACAAGAAAATTGATGGCCAGTAAAGCGTTTTAAATATTACTTCATATTTTCATATAACATGCAAAGTGTTCTAGACAAAGACGTAAACTTGCTGGACTACGTAATAATACTAACATTCCTTCCACCCAGTTTACTCAAACGGATTGCATGTAAAATTCACTGTCGTGAAACTGTGCCATGATTTCTTTAATTTTTTAAGTGCTATAATTTCTCTAATTTTCACATCTATTTTAATGAAATATATGAGAAAAGAGATCTTGATAATTGATAGACAGATTGCAAAATCTTGTCCATATTAATACAATTTTTTGTAATTTGCTTTGTAAAGCTTAATAATTAAGTTTTTCATATAAAATTAACAATTTTGAAAGTTGTAAGTCTAGGCTAAAATAAAGAAAATTTTAAATGTTTTTGCTCGTAAGACTCTCTGTGTATTGATTTTTATATCTGAGTAGTATATAAAAGACTTTGGTATAAGGTAGAGCTAGGTTTAAAAGGTGCGCGGGTAAAAAGGTCCACCTCCCATATCTCAAAACAAGTAAAATTAAGAATTGAAAGTAGAGGGTGAAAGATGTATACCCAGCCATCACCTTAATTCTTACGGAATAGCTATCAGCCCATTTAATTACTATAATTTATTTAAAAAAATAAAATGTAATTTCTAATAAAAAATATTATTTTTTTGGAAAGGATCAGAGATCCAATATCATCCATAGATAGCCAAAATAGTCAATTTAATAATATTTGTAATGAATATATTTGACTAAATTTATTCAAAATCAAACAAGTTTTTTTTTCAAAATATGTAGGCAATTGTATAGAAATATAAACCACAAACATTTAATTCAATCAAACGCTCGTTCATCATTCATCTTACAGCAATCGATAAACGTTCTGTTGAAATACAAAATTAATTTTACCATGAAGCGCTACTATAAATGAACAAATTTAATTATCAATTACAAAATGTAATATTATTAAAAACAAGCATGCATGCGTGTCTTCGAATAGTAGCCATTTGCATTCTGCAATAGTTCTAAGCTTGCCCATTGTAGTCAGAACAAAACGCAACAAGAGAAAAATAATACGCATACAATAGGATTTACGAAATCGGTGTTAAAACAAATTATACTTGATTCATTTGATTGAGAAATGAGATGTTATGTGGTTTATATTTTTACTTTATTTTATTTTCATTTATTTTTTTGAAATAATTATACGCGCGTTGCATACAGATTTTTTACCAGTCATATCGTGAACTTTCAACAAAATCTTTTCTCAGCACCTTTGTTTAACTTCCCGTAGGGTAAGTTATTGTATTGGGCCGAAAATCGAAATTGAAAATTTTTACATTTCTTGACGTTTTGAAGGTTTCTGAACTTTTTGTCATACCTCAGAAAAAATGGATGTGTGTGTGTGTATGTATGTATGGATACAAATTTCCAGTCACGTTTTCGGGCGCACGGATCAAACGATTTGAATGGTTCAAAAAACATTCGATTCCTATTGATAGGGAAACGAGCTGATTAGTTTTTAGCACAGGCAGGTCCAGCAGTTACGGAAATCAAGAGCAAAGAGTGCAGAAAATAGAAATCGAGTTTTTGGAGAACGGAGCATCCGATTTGAATGATCTAAAAAACATTAAATTAGTAATGATTGGAAGAAGTGTTTATTAGTTTTTGGCAAAGGCAGGCCCAGGCATTTCGAAGATACGGAGCTAAATGTGTAAAAAATGGCAGTTTTTGAGAGAACTAAGCGTCCGATTTAAATGATTCAAAGAACTTTCTAATTGTCTTAACAAAATAATTGATTTTGGAAAAAAAATTGTTTAATTTAAAATTTTGTTTGTTTTAAATTTTTGTATATCGAAAATAATTCAGATTTTATTTCTAATTCTGACTATGGTTCTAAAATACTTCAAACAAATAATTTCAACTTTGCAATTCAGTTTATATAATTCTTATGAATATTAGACAATGTTACAATATTAATAATAATCTATTTGAAAACATTCAGTATTCCTCGAACATTCCGTTACGGTACGGGAAGTTCCAGCAATTTGCCTTAAGGCACGACGCCATACACTCCACTAGTTTAAATTTTTATTACAATTTATAAGAAAAATTGAATAATGGAAGTACACGGTAAAGTCAAATTATTTATAACGATTATCGATATTAAAAGTTTCATAATTTATTTTACACCCATAGATCAGTATGCGTCGTGGTTAGTTTGCAAAAATCGTAATTATGTACAAGAAATCATGTAAATATCGAAACTATGTTCAAAAGTAAAACTTTTTAAAAAAAACCTTAAAAAACAAAAATATTCAAATTATAGAATTAAAAAAAAGAAAATAAATTAATGATTGTCGAATGAGTCCATATAGTGACTAATGCATTCAGTGTTTTACAATAATTTTGTCCAACGTTTGCTGAGATACTTTTCTTTTCCAAGCTAAATCATTTGTTATTTATAGCGATCACTGACAATGAGCTTTGCTTACTTTTGCTGACAAGGGGAATGGGCGGGGGTGTAAATAATTGTAATAAATCTGCTTACGTAATACTTGAACGATCCCTATGCTGCGTTTTAACAAGCAAAATGTTTTAGCTGCCCTGCACACTAACCTGAGACACACTATCAACCTAGGTTAAAGAACCATTTTTCGTTTCTGACTTCTGTACTCCGGATACCGAGGTTATATTAATATTTCTACGTTTAAGCCGATTGCTAAAAAATACTATTAATCTTGGAACTTCATAAAATATTTTATGCAATACGAATCAACGACATATTTCTATATTTTAATTCAAATTCGGCAACATGTTGCTGCACATATCTATGAATTTAATTTGAAATTCAAAAATGCTATTATCTGAATATATATATGAAGTGGACGATCATTGTGAAGATTACAATCTAATGAAATGTGTTCATATACTCTTCACAACGAATGTTGGTCATGATTTATGTTAAACACTTTTTTATTAATTTGACAGATACGTTTGTACATTAGTGAGATATGATGAAAAAAAATCATGATAGAAAGTGTTATATTGCAATTCCGATGGCCATAAATATATTCAATTAATTGGCGATACGATCAAATGCTGATATTCATAATGGATATTCAAGCTTGTCATAGAATGCAAAAAGTTTCCTCCGAATGTTTACCTAACAGATAAAAAATAACTGAATGACATCTGGTTTCAACATCACATAAAATATTTGAAAAATATTTTTTGAAGGTGAAGTATTACTCTACTTTTTTTTTAACATCTATCAAAATTAATAGCTCTATATTTCCTAACAACAATGACGTTTTTTAACTTACTGCTGTAAAACTTAAGAGAAATATTTTTACATGGATACATATTTCAATCTATATTTTAAAGTAAAAGTGGATAGCATCACTTTTATCAAGTCGTCTAAACGCGGATTTATGATTAAAAATCAGTCGATTGCCGTCGATTGTAATGATTGTACATTGTTACATATTTGAAATTTGGAATATTTATTTGAAATATATAAAATTAGAACTAACACGATGTGCAGTAGCCACGGTTTCTCTGCAAATAAAAAAACAATTATGTTTATATTTGAATAAAATTTTATCAACTTGTATGTTTTTAAAATTCTTCATCTGAGGTCATACAAAATAGAAAACGTTCGAAATATATTGATCACTTCACACTTAAAAAGAATACTATTTTATGCATATTTTTGTTCGATTTGCAAATATACTTGTACTATTGTTATTATAATAACCAAGGAGATTTTTATTGCCTTCAAATATGGTTTTGAATGCGGCGAATAAGAAAAATAATATAAATTTTTAATATCTACTAGTTTTTCAGTTACTAGAAAAAATATTACATTTAAAAGTTAAAGAAATATGAAATACGGCAATAAGGAAATTTTCTCAAACTGAAAAAATATGATAAATTTTGTCTTTAATTTTAATGCGTTTTCGTCTTGGTTATAAATGGTTTGTATGACTTGTATAATTGCCTATTCGACAAATCAACATATTCACATCATGTCACATAATTCCATCGCTAATGCTGAGCTCGTAAATGGCATAAAATTGTACAATATATCTTTCTTAAGATTATAGTGAGAGTTTTTGTTCCATATGGCAACTTTTACAAGTTAAGATGTTAGGATTCATTGTACATTCTATTGAGTTAAAAACTGTCTAAATCGGTCATCGAAAGCTTTGTATCAATATTATTTTATAAAATTTCTTAGTATTCTTAGAATGTATTTGAAGAACAGTTTAATAATTCAATGCTTATGATCATGTTACATTAAGATACTAACAATAGGATTAACACGTTTTTACGCTTATTTGAATATTTAAGGGTAATGATCAGGGATGTGCTATATGATCAGATTGAATTAATTATAAATATTTTTTTATTGATTTTTAATTTTTTTTAAATATTTTATTTTCAGAGAACAATTTCTGTCCAGTTTCTTAATTATTTATATTAAAATTATGCAGAAGTTTACAGCAATTGTTTTTAGTATCATATTGTGTTTTAATAGTATATACTATTAATTGTATTTGTACTATAAATATTGTTGTAAGAAGCACCTGCTTGTTCATATATCAATAGACCGTGAATTCCATTATGCGCTTCGGTTGCCAATTGAAGCTTTCATAATTGTATATTTACTATCCATAAGGTGTGAAAAGTACTAAAATCGTTTGTATAAAATTTAAACGAGATATTTAACTTGTATAAATAAAAAAGAATGATGAACGTTTGCTAACCAGTAGCTAAGTACATATTTACTTTCAGTCAATAGGGCCACCAACGCACGAGGAAACCTTACTTAGTAATCGTTTAAATTCGTTTACACAAATAATTTTTTCACAAATTTCTTATGCGATTACTTTATTATTAACTTCCCGTAGGGTAAGTTATTGTTTTGATATTTATTTGAATCATGTAATGTGATTAAATTTTAAAATTTTATGATGGATCAGTGTGTTATTATGATTTTTTTATAATTTAATGAAAACTGCGTATTTTCATTTACTCTTTCAAATATTTTATTCATATACTTCTTTATCGCTTATTATTAATATTTTTTAAGTCCTGCATACAAAAGCATCGGCGACTTGCACATTAACCTGAAACAAGGCATCATTCTAGGTTAAATACTATTTGCGGTGCCTGTAGTACAGCACACAGAAGCTTTTCCGTTTGTCGCGTGAAAATTATATTATTAGTAATTAAAATTATAAAAATTATATTCAAAAACTATTACAACAATTTTGATATTGCAATATATTTTGTTATTTTACTATGACACTGAAGTTATTGCTGAAATTCCAAAAATATTTTTGAATATTCATAATAGTGGGTGTCATAACAAATTTCTCATTTTTGTATGTTAATTACTATAATGGCTAAATAATGTGTCGCATATATGGTGTTTTAACATAAATTTGATTTATACGGCGCCGTTTATGTAAATTTGTTCCAAAATTTCTTAGGTTCAGTAATAATTTATGCACGCTTCGACTACTTTTGCTACTTTTGATTTACTTTTAATAAAATAAATTAAGAGGTCTAACTAGTAGCTATATAATAGTGAATATTAGTCATAAAATGTTATTCTAAATTGTTAATGGATGTTTCCATTTATTGCTTCACAAAAATCGTTTAGAATAAGTTATTGGTCATTCCAAGTAGATTATTTTGAAATTATGATAAAATCTTGCGCAGTAAGAGATACAATAAATTACAAAACACTTAATTTGCGTTTGTATAATATGATTAAAGATGCCTAACTTAATCAGTATTCATGTGACTGTCCGATGAACAAAAAGACACGCATGTTTAATTGTGATTAACATTTCTATAATTGTTACTTAACTTATTCTTACAGCGATTAAAACATTTGTGCAATAAGATATATCACAACAGTTTTAGCATCTAAAAATATTTATTTTGAACATTTAGTTTAAAAAAATGCATAATTAAGTTGAGTCTATATAGACTTCAATTCAATTAAATTTAAATGGCAATCAAACTATCAATTCATTCATTCCAAAATTATTTTCTACGAATTTCGAGACCCTAAATTTCTATACACATATAAATTTATATTTAAATTTTATATTAGACAGTAATCATTGCCTATCATGAAATACAATATTAGTTTGAATTTTTTTAATTGAAGTAATTTCGGTGAATTCCTAGTTAACGATCCTTAAAAAAATTAAAAAAATGTTTTTCGCTATTATTTTTATTTTGTTCCCAAGTTGGGTGTTGTCACTAAACAGCTCAATTATATCAATAAAGTGAATATTTGATTAAAAATTTTATTTTCACGGCCGATCTTTGGGAATCAATGCAACGATAAAAATAGTCAGTGTTATACCAATTTAAGTAGTAGGTATAATTTCACGAGATGGGATCGTTTATTGTCTCAAGCTCAAACAAGTGATCTCGATGATTTAGTAATAAGTTTGTAATGTTTGCATAATGTAACTCATCAACTGTCGACCTTGCGATATCTCCGACATTTGGCCGAGATATTCATGATCTGTTTGATAGAGCAATTATGGTCGTTTATTGTTCTTTAGATTATGCTTTTGCGAAATCTATTATTTGCCTAGCCAACAGTTGTAGAGAAGTTTTTTTTGTAAGAATCAGAAGGGACGAAAAATGTCTTGACATGCTAGTAGATAAGCAACATAATTTTATTCAATTGTGTTTCTATCAGGTCACTGATAAAATCATTATATGCAAGTACCGATGAGAAGGTTAAAAAGAAAATGGCCATCTGATTTGATATAAAAGAGCTTGAAAATAAAGTAGAAAACATAATTTTGGAGAAATTTTCCAAAACTATAAATAATCTGCTCAAATTTCATATTTTTATAAACTTTGGAAATATGGTAAAATAATAAACAAGGTGATAAAATCGATCCTAAATTCTAAATAAATTTCGTATGATAACCAAGGGTTCATACAAGAATCGGTTTCAAACAATAAATATATAACTATTACGTTAGTTTTATATTTGATGCAGAAAATACACCAATTATACCAGTTTTCCTAAACATTTTCAGAGAGTTAATTGCTTATATTCGAAAACTGACTAATGAATGTCGACAAATATAATTGCTAGCATACTATATACGTTCTCTATTTTTGACAAAAAAATCATAATAATTTTATTATTGTTGAAAGATTGAAATGTAAAGCTTCTTTATATTTTACGAAGCAGTTTTACGATCCTTGGCAAATTTGGTCACATGGATTTGTGTCACTTGCGGTTGTGGGCATATGTCCTAATCATCCTTTCCAAATTTTACATTTGTCATATTAATTAGTTGTTTAAATCTTTATGGTGCATTGTATTCATGTGACAGATTTGATGCAAATGCAATTATACAGCTGATTGCATTTTATGTGCAATTATTTATGGCGAAATTAAATTAATTCTCTCAACTGCTCATTGTGATGCAATGATTGATGTGAGGTTAACTGTTATATATTTATGGTTGCATTTTATTTTATCAACTCATAAGAATAAAATTTTGAAAAATTAAAAACCTTAGAGATAAAAGAATTGAAGTCTATCAATTACTTTTTATTAATCATAGTTGAGTTAAATTTTTCTTAATAGTTTCAATGAAATTTCAAATCTGCAAATTGCCTATACGTTATCTGATCTGAAAGCAATCATGTTCTGTTTCTAGAATCTATTCAATTGTATTTAATTAATATAAATCAGGTTTGACCCAACTTTTCGAAACTTTTCCTCCAGCGCTCTGGTTTGGGAACGCATGAATTGAGAGTGAGAGTTTTACTTTTGATAATAACATCTTCTCTTCTCTCCGACGGATTGTGACCTTCATAAAGCCGAATTTCACAATAATTCTAGAGATGTTATTCTAAGTAATGTTGTTTTTTTGGCGATCGCCATCACTTGTATTTAATTTACCTATCACATTATTACAAATGTGTATTACTTAATATATTGTTCGATATGTGATATTACAACATTTTAATTTAAGATGTTTTTTTTATTCAATTTTATTCTGTTATATCAGTGAGTGCATATTATATAAGATGGAAGAGATTCACTTTGAATCATTTCCGCATTACGATTTAATGCATTCCAATACACGAATTACTTGCATTGTCTTGACGCATGATAATGGTTCGATTTGTAGATTTTAAAAGATTAATATTGGCTATATCAAGACCTCTTTCTTTCTTACTATTTAGTTGATGATTCTGTATAAATGTTTAGACACTATCATACTACTAATAACTTTGATTTAGTAACATCATGTAGAATGTAGAACATTCTATGTGACAATGCATTTTCACAAAAAACAGCCAATTCCTGCATTAAATAATTTTATGATATTGAGCCTACTAAAATTCTAAATATATAATTTATTTTTTGATTAAAAGCTTAATTGTATGAAGAATTACGTAGCTAAATACAAAATTGTACTGTGGTAAAATGCACCAAACAATCTATCTGATTTGTCTTTGCAAGGCTGCGTCATAGTTTCCATTCTTCTTCAGAGAAATATGCCATATACATATATAAAAATAATGATTTCTTATTTTGCAAAACTTGGTGCAGACAAAAATATATAAAATTCTAACATTCGCAATTATTTATTTTGATACAGAATTATATCAAGGACTAGATTTACTCAAAAAATAAGACTGGATCAAGGTGTAAAGTCTTAGATCACGCATATAAAATAATAAATCTTTCGTTGTTACATTTAGCCTTGTTTCTTTTTAGTGCAATTTAGATTGCGATGATGTTATGGGATTTAAACGTTAGTTACAATTGCGGCACATTTGAAAGTGACCTTCGAAATAAATACATGACATGCATCCATCAATGATAATTTAGAAAACGCCGCACTTTAATTGAATTATCTTAGTGTTTTGGTTTTGAAATAATATAAATGCTGCAAATTGAACGGTTATAGTATAATGGTTAATTTCTGACTACTTAATTGTACATTTTAGTTCGTTGCACTTTTCCTGATTATAATAGATGGAGTATTAATATTGTTGACATCAATATCGAAACTCTAAATTTTTCAAATTTGTGCGTAGTTATCTCTAGCATGAATTTTAAGTTCTCTAGAATAAATCGTACTCTACATAGAATTTTTATATAAACTTTACATAGTTTGAATGTTTCAACAAATTAATTTATCAAAAATCCATACCCAAACAATTTCTTTATTTCTGAAATATATTATTCATTTAATCTCTATTTCATTTATTATGATGAAAGCAATTATTAATTATTGTTACTTTCTGTATTAATAATACTCCAAATATTTATATTTTTTTCCATCAGAAATGAATTCTGGCAATATCTCTCACGTGGTCATGTGAACGAACTATGAGATTTCTAATGAAAAGAAAATTCGAGTGTTTTAAATGAATAAAATTTTATTGATGTTGTCTTCGGTTTATTGTACATACGAATTAATTGGAATCATAAAAGTGTAAATAATTTCAAAATGGGTACTAGTAGTTGAAGTAAAAGAAACAATTTTTAACTATTTGGGGAAATTTGACTTTTTAATAAATACATGCAGTATTGCTCTAAATAAATATAAATAAAAATATAAAATTTATTGAGAACCACTGTATCTAAAGTCTACAGTTACGTATTCATTGATAGTATTCAATGAAATTTCAATTCCTTTGATTACAGCAATCTAAATTATTTTTATACATTATATAAAAGATCCACTCTAATTGAATATAATTTGTGTTTATGAAGGCAATATTGAATTTACTATTACACAAATTTATTTATGAATTATCTACAATTAAAATTTTCCATTTTAATTATGATTGTTTATTATTAATTCTTCTTTGTAATTAACTGTATGAAAAGTAATAGTTCCGCTGCTTTTTTATGTAATTGATTCATCTATGATAAAAAATCTTGCTATAAGAAATTTCTTTGGAACTATGTTTCACTAAGTTGCTATATATTGTGATTAATTTTATTGTTTTTATTTATAAATTTTGGAATTACGTCTTAAAGTATATTTATTTTAGCAAAAATTTTTAGAAATATAATACATATAACTGATAAAGCAATCTACGTCTAATTTAAGCTTTATCAATTAAATATACATACAAAAGTAAATGTCAACCGATATAATTATTGTTTTATGTAGTTTTAACTGCCCCAATTATATTTTATTCGGCGTGTAAAAATTTGTTATCGGTGTTTGCAAAATATTAATAATTGTATCTCTCAATGGTAAATATACAAGTGTGTTGTTGCAATTAGCAGTTTGTGATGCAGCTCTTGAATTCAAAATTAATAAAACTGATATCAATATTGTGCTGGTGTTTATGCAATTATTCTGTTATGCTATGAAGATTCTAGTGCCGGTCAAACATTCTCTATTCCTCATCTTCGTATATACAATTTTAAGATATTCTATATTTTATAACACCGACACATACGGCATACAATGTGTGTGAATCCGGGCTTCGTTTTTCATGATGATTGTCCGCGGTGCTCTGAAGCCTCCCACCAGGCCCCTTCGCTGGCTCTTAAAGAAGATGAGTCTAGTATATAAGGAAGGTGTCTTCTGAGAGTCGGTACACATTCGACTTTCTGCATCCATTGGAAAACATCAAAAGCGTCATGAATACATTTTCCGTGGTGAGTACTAATACAATACAAAATAAAGTGCAAACATCAGATGGATTACCTGAAGAAACTTTTAAACTCTTGGATTATTTTTAAAACGGTGTTTTTATAAATATTCGGGATTAAATTTTAGTGTTTTCCAAACGTGTATTAATTTTACGAGTAATTAGTTTTAATTCGAAATATATTACTTTCTACTTTCGCGATTTCATCTCGAATTAATTTATTGAATCGTTTCTGGTCTATTATGTGTTCATAAAAGTGTTACTGACGTGTTTTACTTGCTTCACAGTGCATGCTGTTCGCCCTGGCGGCGATGGCTGTAGCTGAACCACCATCCGGATACTCATACAACAGGCCATCAGGCGGCGGTGGCTTCAGCGGCGGATTCAGCGGTGGATTCGGTGGTGGTTTCGGTGGCAGCGGCGGCGGCCTTATCGGCGGTGGCCCATACCACGCCGTCAGCTCTGGATACCAAACCTCCGAAGGACAACAAGTAGACCCTCTGCTTTTGGAACAGATCAAACAGATATTGTTACGTGAAGAAAGCCAATCTGGAGGCGGTGGTTTCGGAGGTGGTTTCGGAGGCGGTCACGGAGGTGGCGTCAGCTCATCCTACGGACCCCCATCATCAAGCTACGGAGTCCCACACGGAGGCGGCGGTCGCGTCGTAGGAATCGACTTCGCCGGAGTGCGACAAGCCGTCCAAGTCGCTCAATACAACCAACAATCATCCGGCGGCGGCGGACACGGAGGTTACCCAAGCGGTCCATCCAGCTCCTACTCGGCACCTTCCAGGCCGAGCGGAAGCTACGGCGCTCCATTCTAGACGCCTTCGAACCGCGCGCTATTGTACCGTCTGCTCATCGTATCGTGATCGCCTATCCGACATTAGTTGCAATATAACATCGGCCCAAAATCTACAGTGACAAACGAATCGACAGCCACGAACGCCCACCGCAAAGGACGGCAGCTGCTCGGATGGAGGATCACGATACAGGTCTCCTTTCCCAACATAAAGGGGACCTTAAACATTGTTAACACGCTATTTTCGTTGACCTGACATCTCTAACGACGAACGGATTAATCAATCAGTACACGGGTATTTGTGCACTACATCACTCGCAAACAAGCTACCTCGGACATCGAACGACCGAGGGCAGCCTTGCAATTGGTGTAATGTGCAAATGAATTGTTTAAATATTTGTATAAAGCTTTTTGTATGTAGGTTAATTTTTGTAAAAAATACATTTGTCACCGTAAAAAAATTATAACTGTGTTTTTATTTATTGGGGATATCCTGTCAAATATAATGACAGCTTTTAAAGAGCATGCAGAAAAATAATCACCATCTGGAAAATATTGTTAATTAAATTTTAATCACAGAAGATGCGCGCGATTAAAATTCGTACTTGGTACAAGAAGAAAACAAGATTCTTGACAACATCCATGCTTTGGCCTTTGAACGAAAGCTTTTACTTATCAACTTTTACTTTTATTATATCATATATAATCACATTTTTATCTGGTCGTAATTTAATTATTTTTTGCATTTATACATCGGCTCTCTTATATCCGCATAGATCAATTCGAAAGTTTGTACCATCAAATAAATATTTTTTTGATATTTAAAGTACCAAATTATACATATAGTGAAATCTTGAATTCAAACATTGTTATCAAAACAACTTAATGTCATAGAATTTTTGGAGATGGATATATATATATATATATATATATATATATATATATAAGAAAGTATTGTTTTATAAAATTAGGAATATAGTACAATACTTGAAAAAATCTAACGTTCCACAATTAATCAGAAGTATTTAATTATCCTTTATTTATTATCTACCTACGAAATTATATATATATATATATATATATATATATATATATATATATAAGATAATTTCCTAAGACAGATAAATAAATGAAAATTTAATATTCGTGTTTTTAATTATGGGGCGTTATTTTATCATCACAGTGCTGAATTTCTAATTTTATAAAATAATTCTATTTTATTTGTTATTGTTATGCCATGAAATTTGAATTTAAACCTTATGATTACTAATATTACCACTTTAAACTTGATTTCGCCCAAAGCTCACATATGATCAATTTTTTTTCTACTTACCGCGCGTGCATCACGATGCAAGAACATATAATACCATTCGATACCGTACGATAAGATTGTTATATAATAATAAGATAAAAAAACACATACGTTGCTTTCACCTAGTCTAATCAGTATTACAGTAGTTAGCCTACATCCTTCCATAATTTACCAACGGTTGTATGTTACATGATTCTCCAGTATCAAATTATCAAGACTCGTCTTCTTTCATATGTTGTTTTTTTAAGTTGGATTGGATAATAACGATTATCTTCGAATGCAATATAGTATTTAATAAATATTAAAAATTTTCATAAACCAGTTTTGTTATGTAATATCCTGTATAACATCATATGGGAGCAAATGATGATATGATTTATCCAGATGATTGCAAAATTTTCGAGTGAACTATTTGTAATATATATATATATATATATATATATATATATATTGTAAATTATGTTTTAGCATAAAAAAGTGAAATTTATTCCAAAATTATAAATAATAGTTTTTGACGGATGAGTTGAGATCATAAATGTGACAGTGGATTTTAAAATCAGTGCTGAAGTCCATTTCGCTAAATTATGTTCATCAACTACTGGTATAGTTTTGGGTAAATTTAGTTACGGATTTCCTAGCAGCATTATCATATGCAATATTGTTATAATTATTACAAGAAGACGAACAGCATTAATGTTCAGATTTGAAAAGAGAAAGGATTACCTACACTTACAATTAGCGTTATTAGATTTCTCACGACGTTACCGGAATCGCCAAGATTCTGATTGTAAACCAGATCGTATAGCAATTAAGTAAGGAGCACACGTCATAAATCAAATTAATCCAGCATGTAACTAATAGTTTACCTCATAACCGTAAAATGAATGTATTCTATAATTAAATTACGAGATATGTCTTATTGAGCAAATATTGCATTACTTTCGATTAGTATGAGTAAAAAACTCAACACTTCTGAAAAAGGTATAGCGATAATTCAGCAAAAAGAACGATAGTAGTTATTCTAAATTATGTTAGAACACTTGTGCAATTTTAATAATTTATGACTGATTGACCTATATGTAACAAATGTAACACATCTTAAATGTCATTGTAATTTCACAGCAAAACTAATATTGGATAATTGAAATTATTTTTGAAAATTTAATTGAAATTCAGTAGGTCTCATCTAATATTATATATAATGCGATCGTAATTTCGCAGCAAAACCAATATTTGACAATTTAAATTATTTTTGAAAATTCATGTGAAAGTCAGTAGGTGCATCTAATCTTATATTATTATTATTAAAACAGATATTCATTATTATATTTTTTTGTAATGAAACGATTTATCACAAAATACATCAACTTTTGAACTAATTCACATTTGGATTCATAAATTCTGAAAAAGATAACACAAAATTCAACTATCAGCAGCCTTCAGTATTCATTCATTTTAATAATCATTCACTATCCATTGCGTTTATATTATTAATTCATTGATTCTTTTATCGTATATTTAAATAATGTTTGAAGAAAATTGTAGATTTGAAAAAAAAAGATTGTAAAATTTATTTTATTAATTAAAACTGTAACAGCCCTAATTCTCAAAGAAATGTGTGGTAGCTAGTATTTGTTTAGAATTTTCTAATGTTGTCTATTTTAAAGCATTCAAAATTATTTTAATTCAATGAAAATACATTTTATACATATATAACTCTACTTTAACAAAATCGATAACTAAAGTTTTTAAAAAATTGATCAAATAATTGCAAAGAAAAAATATGTTTAACCGTAATTATTATCATAATATTATATCGAAATATAAAAATTTGTGAAACAAACTTTTAGAATTATCATTTTACTTATTACGCAATTTTAAATCGAATAAACTGAGTAGGCTAGTTATCAATTTATGGGTGCGAGCTTTTACTCTCGGAGCTTTCGGTAAATATATTTCTTGCTCAGTCGTAAAGAATGCGCATAAATATTTCACAACAATGTGTAAGTTTTGTATTCCCATATAAATATGTTATTACGTGCTTATTTATTGATATATGCCGCAAATAAATACGATGAAAAGGCTATAAATTGAATTTATAATGATATTCTTAGATTAACGGTGTTGATTATTGTGGTTGTAAATTGTTTTCAAACATTACCCTTAGACAGGGAAATATATTATTTCCATAAATAAAACCATGAATTTGAATTTCTCGAACCCTTTTATATAAATGAATTTATTTGTAAATTAACATCTAATAAATTATTAATTGTAAATACAAAAACAAATTTTTATTTACTACAATTTCTTTAATTAACTAATAAAATACTAATTTTCAGAATCTCTGTAGCTCTATATTGCAAACAATATATTTAATTACATCTATTACAAAATATATCTAACTACAGTAATTATTAGGCTCTATTTTTATTCTTTAGAACTGTCACTGCACTACCTTATATAGAAGCAATCTTCTTTTGTAATTTTGTGAATTCACCAGGTATATTCCACATAACGTTAAGAAATATTTTGACCTACATCTTTACAGGTTTAAGAAAATTTCTTTACATCACACTATGATATATGTGATTAGTTGTCACAAATTAAAAATTTTCTTAGCCTAGTGCCTATTATTTGTTTCTTGGATGAAATTAAGCAAGTTTTAATTGACGCAGCAATATATAATATTTGGAAATATCGGTGACATACTGAAATACTGATTGACTTAACGTGATCTTGAATTTGAAATTTTATAGCCAAATAGTAGAGTTGAAAGCCATATTCATAAGTTGCATCATATATCAATGACGGACTGTCGAAGAACTTAAATAAGTCTAATAAGAAAATTTTAGTTAATATTTATATGTTTAATTCCGGTGTAAGTTTAAGGTTTTTACCGGTGGGTGCACCGTATAAAATAATGCCATTTTAACAATATCAGCACATAGGTATTTTCCATACGTTTTGGCAAACTATTTTAGATAATTATAATTGGATATAAATGATTTAGAAAAAACATTAACTGCATTAAATTAAAAACTCAAAAATGTAAACTACATCATTGCCCTGGTGATGCAACACCGAAACTGTCAGGCTTTGATGATTAATTATTGACTCTAGTCGCAATAACTTTTCAAGATAATAGCTAAAAGTTATTACAACTATAGTCAATATTTTTGCGTGCATGTGTATGTTTGTGTATCAATCAGAAGTGCCTCTTAGAACTCAATTTTCCTCGATGGCTTATAATACATATATTTACTTGCCATTCTTTTGCCAAAGCATTAATGATGATACAAATTATGCGGTGACGGTTCCATTCAAGATCCATTGTCAGGAGTCGATATAATGCAGTCTCGTATTAATTTTACACATAAGAAACTTCATAGCACCACTTTATTATGCAATGGTTTATCTTCAGAGTGTTCTAATACCATCATTTGCCCGAAGTCGTTAAGATGTTCTAACGCTTTCATACTTATGTAATGGACAGTGGCCACCTAGATTCAAATGTTTTATTACACCATGGATACGGTTTGAATACAAAACAAGTAAATACGTTCACTTCATTTTCTTGCAAGATTGATGCAGTACAATACGAAAATCCGAAGAATCAGTGCGGGTATAAAAGGCAATCGATCTATTTTAATTTAGCCCGGAGATTTGAGAACTTAAATCTTGCTGACCTACCAATATGTTTATGTCAGCGATCTTTATTTAAAATTTGGATACTGGATCATTTATTTATTCAATTGTAATCTCAATTTTTATCATTGGTATCGAATGTTCCTTTGAATCTCTTAGTTAGGATAGTTTTCCCAATCTATGGAAAGTTGTGTTCGCCAGAAAATCCGATTTACTACTTTTATGTTTTCTCGACGTTTTATTGTAAAAAGTATCTGTGTGTGTGAGTATGTGAACATTTGATTTTTCGTCAATATTTTTTGAGAAAGGCTGCACCGATTTCCATTTTTTTTAAATTAATTTGTTGAAGCTTAAGAAATTGATTATTTTGATTACTTTTTTGTGACGATATGGGCTGAGCTATTTCTTTATTAAGAGCAATTAAGTCAAAAATTTTAAACAATTTGAAAAGTTCGAAAACTGTACGAAGTATATCAGTTGGAAATCGAGCTGATTATTTTTTGGTTTTAATTTTCAAAAAAACGTTGATGACTGAAGCTTGAAAACTAAAATTTAAATTGTTTAAAACTTTTTTTGTAATTAACGTTTTTTTCTAATTAATTGGTAATAATTGAGGTAATATTGTAAGTCAATCCAATACACCGAATGTAATCATAAATTTATTTGTTACTATGTTTATATAAATAAATGCAATAATTTAGTACTGATAATCAGCATTTATTCAAATAGTTTGTAAATAATAATATGTATCTGCAATCTCTGTAAAAAAATCTAACTCGTGTCGACTTATCCATAATATTCGTAAGATATTTGCTGATAGATTCCTATATTTCCGTTAGTGGTATGTTATTCTCAAGTTTATGTTCATCTGAATCGGGATGAGTTATTCAGTGAAAGTTTATTCCGTGTAATAATAATTCTCTTAATTTCTGCTTGCATTTCTTGCTACTATCAACTTGTTTGCACATCTAACAGAAAATCTCATTAGAACACACTTTGTAAACGTGTCAAGTTTGACTACTAATAGGCTGTGAGAAATAATACAAAGTAAACAAATTAAGTTCGATAAATAATTAGTAATGTATTCAATGATAATAATGTTTTAAAGGTACTTCCTGGTTTATTTGTTTGTTTAAAATAGTTAGTGTGGTTTGTGATTACTTTTCTTGTACATATAATTGGAAAGAATTGGCATTCTTTAATTCTTTGGTTAGTTTATTTGGGTCAAACATTATAGATAGAACTGCAATTAAAATTCTGCTAAACACTAAAACTTAAAAATATAGATAAAATGATAAATAGTAAATAAATAAAATAAAAAAATAAAAATTATAGTTAAAAATTTGGTAGTTAAAACTAAACTAGCTCTACCTGAGAAGCACAATTTTCGCAATTTTTTGTAATTTAATATGAATGATATTAATTGGTTAAAAAAGTACATTTTATTTATTTATTTGTTTAAAGCAAATTTTATAGATATTTTTATCTTATTATTAAATTCTATAAATAATTATGCAATATTCACTGCAATTTTATCAAAAAATGTAAATATAGAACTGCAATCATAACTTTGCTAGTCATCAAGTTCTAACAACTTAAATACAATAATAAAAACTTTTGTTTTGTAATTTGTTTATTAATCTGCTAATCATAAAAATTTAACAAATACAAAATTTTATTTACTTATTTATTATCTATAAAAACTAATCAGGTTATTGTGAATTACATAGATTTAAAACTTCGCAGTAAATAAAACTGAATAATAATTTTATAGAGTAAGCATGATTTTTCAAAAGCTTCATCGTCTTCTTGGTCGTCGCTTGGTCTCAATAGAATTTTATCAAATAAAATACTGTTTTTTTTTTAAGAAAAAACATCGTGCTGTAGCTAGATAACTATAATATAGCGTATAGTGAAGAATTCTCTATATCTGCGCGTCATATAACCAATTAGTGTAATGTTAAAATATTATTAAAATAAATGAACAATCTTTTAATGATTTAAATACTTACAGTCAATTTCAAATTTCTCAACTACTGTGTATTCAATTCTAAAACAATGCACTTTTATTATGAGAATACTAAGAAATATAAACGTATTGAATGAATTTATTAACATGTTGTCGTTTCTACAAACAACTCAGCATCCAAACACGCTAATTGCAAGATCTAATGGTGCGTCTGAAAATCAGTGCATTCTACCATCACTTTCTTTGGAAAAAATTGTGATGGCTATAAATAGATGACTTTGGGAAGACGGACATTAGATATTCCAGTGTTGTTGACACACATTTTATTATTCGACCGAGTGAAACCAAAACAATATTTCAAAATATACAAGTGATGAGCATTCACTTGAATAGACTAATAATAAATTTTAAAGAAAAACGTTCATTTTTAGTTTATCGTCCAACTCTAAAATTTGTTCTTGATGATGATAAAATATAAATTTTCATGTTCGTTTGCAAAACAATATAAATATTTTCCTTTGAAAAATTTAATTGGCCTAATGTAATAATTAAATTTGAAGAAATTTATGTCTAGTGTAATTTATGTTTTCCAAAGCTGAATTCATAGAAGACAACACTTCAGATTACATAATAAATATTCAATAAATTTCTAATTAAATATACATCTATCATTTCCAAGCCAGTTATATTAATATAAGATGAACAGGTGATTTTCCAAATGACCCCATGCTATGGTACATCTTCCAACAGTCGATCACATGTGCCTTTCTCTTGGCGAAACAGCTGAGAGCGATTCTCATTGCATTTGAATTAAAAATTACAATAACACGCGTCTTTCCAAAATTTAAACAAGCTTCAAATAAATCATTACAATAATAAATAGTCCACTTATTTTAAGATTGCATGTATAAAATAGGTTACTGTTTTATTAGCACAAACCCTGTTATATATGTTTATATTCATATTTATTTGAAATATTCTCCGGAATTGCTGTCATTTCTTAAAAAATGCTGTCATTTCCTTCTTTGGCTTTTCCGACTATCGTTCGAAATAATCAATAATTTCGATAAAGTGCTAATCATTGGTTTCTCTGCATCGCATTGATACAAGTACAAAGACATTCAGTATCTTCATTCACTTTCACCCAAGTTGGATTGGCATAAAACACAGGGTTTGAAAACCGATTAATACTGCATTCAATTTGCATACAAAATCTAGACCAAATATCAGAATCAGAAGGGAATGAAAAATCAAATTTGAACACTGCGCTAAACATTAAAATTTTGGATCAGGATCGTGTATGGTTAGAAATTATCATAGTGTTATAGTATAGAAATTATATATTTTTATAAAAAAGCGAATAATGTTCAGGCAAAATAAGGTCTATATATTATCATAAGTGCTTCTAAAGATTAAAAATTTAAAGATAGGAAGTAAAAAATTTAAATTAACATAAACTTATTATTGCTATGATTTATTAATAATTGACTTCGCATTTATTACGATTTGCTCTTTACGATTTTGATTCGACAATTATATTACTTAAATTTTAAAATATATAAAAATTAATGAATCTCAATGCAAGTGTAATAAAAAAATTACGAATTCTTTCTGAAGCAATGCTTATATTTATAACGGAAATATTTCATAAACGTTCAGTAAAATAAATATTTAAATTATTAATAAGATAAGATATTAATTATTTTGCATTAAATATTATACTTTATATAATAAGGCAATTCGTTAAACTTCAAAAATTGCCTGAGGTTAGAACTGTAAACTAGTAGAGCGCATGGCATCGTGCCTTAAGACAAATTGCCGAAACTTCCCGTACCAAAAATTATTATTTTTTTGAAAACGATTAACATTTTTGAATAAAATTATTTCTAAAAAATTAGTTTTTTTAGATTTTTTTCTTTATTTTTACATATTTTGAAAATTTTGAAGTTTTTTTCAAAGCAATCGTACTGTTTTAACAGCATAGAGACGAATTGTCAAAGCGCGTAAGCGCCGCGTCGCCATCTAACGGATAAACATTGGTACGAAACCCATAGAAATGTAAACAAAATTCATACTTATTGTTAAAATCTCTATAAAATACCTGATAATTTGATTTGTATAAGTCTAATGATTATTTTTGACCGCCAAATGGCTTTTTTTATTATATCTCCGAAACCGCTAGACCTGCCTTCATAAATTGATCAATTCTTTATGTTATCAATACAAATAAAATGTTTTTTGAATTATTCAAATCGGACCCTACGTTCTCTTAAAAATTGAGTTACCGTTTTTGGCACTTTTTGCCCCGTATCTTCGGAACGGCTAGACCTGCCTTTGCCAAAAACTAATCAGCACGTCTTGTTCCCAAAGTCGTCGACGAAAATTTGTATCCGCACACATACACACATACACACACACATACATCCATTTTTTCTGAGGTATGCCAAAATATTCAGAAAACATTGAAACGTAAAGATATACAAAAATTTTCATTTCGATTTTTTTGCGATTACTATAACTTGCCCAATGGGAAGTTAATAAGACGTAGGGTAGAGTGGGGCACAAAGGTCAAATTTGAATTTCATTAATTATATTTTCTGTGCTTTGCTTCGGGCTAATACGGGACAGCCAGGGACTAACAGTGATTGGATGTATATGTTTAATTTTGAAAGAATTTTACAAAATGATAACTACATTATTTAACCAATGCAAAATTTAAATTTCTTGAGCACATTTTTTACAAATATTACACTATATCTAACCTTATAGTAAATAAATTACTTTATTTATTAGATATTAATTAATTCACAGTAAATATAATTCTTTCACGAAATGCTGAATTAATAACTGGCAAGGCATTTAGTTTAATTTCAAAGTTGCTATTATATGTTTATTCTACAATTGCTGCAACGTTATTATGAAATAATCAATTTTTATTTTTAATCTTGTATTTGAGCATAGTCAATCGACCTTTAGATATAAAACATTATTAGTATCGCATGTTTCAATTTATAAATTTTTTTATCCGATCATTTCCGTTGCAAATCACTGTCACGGTTTAACTCCGCGTTGCTGGTGTCTGTGCACTTGGGGCCTCCGGGCGAATATTGCTTGTGCGAGATCACCTCTCGCGGCGCGGCAATTCGACAATGCTCAACAGCGGATGTCCGGAGAAATTGTACGTCTTCCGATAAATCAGTGATACCAGAAGTTTTGCAACGGAATAGTCATATAGTCGTAAAATGTAAAGAAAATTATTTAACATATATGAACACCGTCAACATTTTTATACAAATTATTTTGTGATAGTCGTATATTGCAAATGAAAATGAACAAATTATGAAGTTGATTTTATTCGAAATATAGTTAGTTTAGAGTTAGAAGTTTTTTTTTCAATCTACATTAAAATTTATATATTATTACTATTTATACAAAACTTATTAACATAATACAATTCGACGTCAAAATCATATTATGCAAGAGTAAATAAGATATAGGGTAGAGCAAGGCTTAAAGGTCCGCGGGTAAAAAGTCCACCACCAATATTAAACAAACAAGCAAAGTTGCGAATTTTTTAACAACAATATTTGAAAGTAGTGGAAAATTCTTACGACTTTGCTATCGGGCAATGTTTCAAAATCCATAACGAAAGTATTTTCTTCCGTTGTTAGTTTTTGTGGTCGTGGTTTAGTAGTTTACGAGCCCTTACTATAGTTTTTAAGTATTTAATTGTTATCGTTAGTTAATTGTTTTATAAGATGTATTGTTAATTTTTGGTTAACCTTACAAAAAGGGGTAAAAAGACCAACTGAACTTTTTTACTATCAAAGGTATAAACATTAAAAAAAGTTAATTAAGATAAAAAATAAATAGTTATTCTAACTCTGATGAATATTTCTGACGAAATACCAAATCATGGTTATATACATTGTTATCTTTGTTAACCCATGAAATTTTTATTTTGCATTGATTGATTAAATTGCTATTATTTTGTAAGATCCATTTAATATTAAAATAAGACTTTGGACTTGTTTGTCCCCTGGCCGCCTCAATTTATCCCACCTATGGTGTAAAAAGGTCCAAGTTAAAATTTTTTAAATAACAGCAAAAAAACACATTTCTACAATGATTGCTGAAAATTTTACTGAACATAGTCAGATAGTTGTTTGTTTGATATGTGTTATTTGTTGTGACATAATTGGTGATTTTCACAATATTATTGCTTAAATTCTGGACCTATGTGCCCCGTCCTACCCTATAGTAAGTCACAATTTTGTTTCTTAACCAAACTAAATAGAAAAGTTTGTATATGAAAAGACTTGCAAGAATTTCTCATTATATCTGTCCAACAGAGAAGGAACATATTTCTAATGAAAAATCTTAATGATTGATTGGAAGTCAAATTATTCGATCGATGTACATATTTAAAAATGTAAGTCGCTTGATTGATCTGCTTATTAATTTATTGGATTAATTGTATTGTTTATTTTGATCGATAATTCGAAAGGATTTTATAGATATATAGGCAATCTTATACTAATTGAACTATTTTCTCAGCCTAAGCTAATTTAGATTAGTTTCAATAGTTACTATTACTTTTTAGTAATATATTGTGATTAACTTAATTGCTTTTCAGAGAATGATACACATCTTTACCTCACAATATAAATCATTTTAAATTTTATGTAACAAATAATACAACAGTTTCCATTACTTCTCATTAACTTCAATTACTCTGTTACGACAATATTTATTACATGAGTACAAATACTATTAAAAACATTATGCATCAATAATTTTACGGGAATTTTCAGCGTAAAATTCAATTTTCAGTATAATCTATTATTACATGTAATTCATCAGAAATTCATAATTGAAATTTGATGGAAATTTAATGTTTATCAATTTCACATAGGTTCTTTCAATTTATTTATTTTCTATAATGCTTTATTGATAACCAAATATTTTTATAATTAAAATTTCTTGATCTACGATTTGCTTAAACATGACAATCAAAAAATAATAAAATTGTTTATTTGTAATTGTGATGACATTTAGAAATCTTCATCTTCACTTCTTATTATTGTATGTTATTTTTTTATTTGAAAAGCTTAAATGCTTTAATAGTATATAAAGAAATTCTCTTTATAATAATGAAAGTTAAATGTAAAATTGAGTGTGCATACGCATACGATTTAATGATAAATGACATTGAATGTATTAGTCGGGGAAATAATAATATTTATCTAACTTCTGACTCGCAAAGACATTACATTCTTATAAGGAGAATGAAAATAATTTTTAAGAAAATAATTAAAGCAATTAAAAAATACATTTTAAAAATAAGATCAGATAA
>NW_020536999.1:31340964-31357231 GCF_003426905.1 Ctenocephalides felis | reverse complement strand
GGAAAGTTGTGTTCGCCAGAAAATCCGATTTACTACTTTTATGTTTTCTCGACGTTTTATTTGTAAATAAAAGATTGTGTGTGTGGTGAGTATGTGAACATTTAATTTTTTGTCAATATTTTTTGAGAAAGGCTGCACCGATTTCCATTTTTTTAAATTAATTTGTTGAAGCTTAATAAGAATTGATTATTTGATTACTTTTTTGTGACGATATGGGCTGAGCTATTTCTTTATAAGAGCAATTAAGTCAAAAATTTTAAACAATTTGAAAAGTTCGAAAACTGTACGAAGTATATCAGTTGGAAATCGAGCTGATTATTTCTGGTTTCAATTTTCAAAAAACGTTGATGACTGAAGCTTGAAAACTAAAAATTTAAATTGTTTTAAAACTTTTTTTGTGATTAACGTTTTTTTCTAATTAATTGGTAATAATTGAGGTAATATTGTAAGTCAATCCAATACACCGAATGTAATCATAAATTTATTTGTTTCTAGTTTATATAAATAAATGCAATAATTTAGTACTGATAATCAGCATTTATTCAAATAGTTTTGTAAATAATAATATGTATCTGCAATCTCTGTAAAAAATCAACTCGTTTCGACTTGTCCATAATATTCGTAAGATATTTGCTGATAGATTCTATATTTCCGTTAGTGGTAAGTTATTCTCAAGTTTATGTTCATCTGAATCGGGATGAGTTATTCAGTGAAAGTTTATTCCGTGTAATAATAATTCTCTAATTTCTGCTTGCATTTCTGCTACTATCAACTTGTTTGCACATCAAACAGAAAATCTCATTAGAACACACTTTATAAAAAGTGTCAAGTTGACTACTAATAGGCTGTGAGAAATAATACAAGTAAACAAATTAAGTTCGATAAATAATTAGTAATGTATTCATGATAATAAGTTTTAAAAGTACTTCCTGGTTTATTTGTTTGTTTAAAATAGTTAGTGTGGTTCGTGATTATTTTTCTTGTATATTAAATTTGTAAGAATTGGTATTCTTCAATTATTTATTCAGTTTATTTGGGTCAAACATTTTAGATTTAACTGCTATTAAAATTCTGCTAATCACTAAAACTAAAAAAATGATAAATAGTAAATTTAAATATTGCAATTAAAGTAATAAATTTAGTACAACTTGCGCAGTTTTTAGTAATTTAATATAAATTAAATTAATAAAAATTTAATTTAATGAAAATATGTTAAAAAAGTACATTTCTATCAAACATTTTAATTAGAACTGCAGTCAAAACTTTGCTAGTCATCAAATTGTAAAAAATAAATATAATAATAAAAACTAAAGTTAATTATTGATAATCACAAAAATTAACAAATATTAAATTATATTTACATCTATAAAAACTAAATCTAGTTATTGAGATTATATAGATTTAGAACTTCAAACTTAATAATAAATTTATAGAGTGAGCATAATATTTACAAAAGTTTTGTCGTCTAGCCTCAATAGAATTGTATTAAATAAAATACCCTTTTTTTAATCTTGCTGTAGTTAGATGACTAAAATATAGCGTTTAGTAAAGAATTCTCTATATCTGCGCGTCATATAACCAATTAGTGTAATGTTAAAATACTATTAAAATAAATGAACAATCTTTTAATGATTTAAATACTTACAGTCAATTTCAAATTTCTCAACTACTGTGTATTCAATTCTAAAACAATGCACTTTTATTATGAGAATACTAAGAAATATAAACGTATTGAATGAATTTATTAACATGTTGTCGTTTCTACAAACAACTCAGCATCCAAACACGCTAATTGCAAGATCTAATGGTGCGTCTGAAAATCAGTGCATTCTACCATCACTTTCTTTGGAAAAAATTGTGATGGCTATAAATAGATGACTTTGGGAAACGGGCATTAGATATTCCAGCGTTGTTGACACACATTTTATTATTCGACCGAGTGAAACCAAAACAATATTTCAAAAAATACAAACAAGTGATGAGCATTCACTAGAATAGAATAATAATAAATTTTAAAGAAGAACGATCATTTTTTAGCTTATCCGACTCTAAAATTTGTTTTTGGTAGATACCTTTCTATTTTGCTTTCAAATATTTGTAAAAATGATGATAAAATATTAATTTTTATAAAAATGAAATTCATTTGCAAAAAAATAAAAATAATTTTCTTTAAAAAATTTAATTGGCCTGGTGTTAAATTAAATTTAAAGAAAATGATGTCGAGTGTAATTTATGTTTTCCAAAGCTGAGTTCATAGAAGACAACACTTCATATTATATAATAAATTTCAATAAATTTCTAATTAAATATACATCTATCATTTCCAAGCCAGTTTTATTAATATAAGATGACCCCATGCTATGGTACATCTTCCAACAGTCGATCACATGGTGCCTTTCTCTTGGCGAAACAGCTGAGAGCGATTCTCATTGCTTTTGAATTAAAAATTACAATAACCCGCGTCTTTCCAAAATTTAAACAAGCTTCAAATAAATCATTATAATAATAAAAAGTCCACTCATTTTAAGAAGGAATGTATAAAATGGGTTACTGTTTTATTAGCACATCCAAACCCTTTTATATATGTGTCTATATTCATATTTGTTTGAAATATTCACCGGAATTAAAAACCAAAAAATGCTGTCATTTCCTTCTTTGGCTTTTCCGACTATCGTTCGAAATAATCAATAATTTCGATAAAGTGCTAATCATTGGTTTCTCTGCATCGCATCGATACAAGTACAAAGACATTCAGTATCTTCATTCACTTTCACCCAAGTTGGATTGGCATAAAACACAGGGTTTGAAAACCGATTAATACCAATTAATACAAAATCTAGACCAAATATCAGAATCAGCGGGGGATGAAAAATCAAATTTGAACACTGCGTCAAACATTAAAATTTTGGTTCAGGGTCGTGTATGGTTAGAAATAATCACGGCGTTATAGTATAAAAATTATATATTTTTATAAACAAACGAATAATGTTCAGACAAAATAAGGTCTATATATTATCATAAGTGCTTCTAAAGATTAAAAATCAAAAGATGGGAAGTAAAAATAATTGACATCTCATTCATTATGATTTGCTCTTTACGATTTTGATTCGACAATTATATAACTCAAATTTTAAAATAAATAAAAATTAATAAATCTCAATGCAAAAGTAATAAAAGAATTACGAAAAAAATCTTTCTGAGGCAATGTTTATATTAATATAACCGAAAATATTTCATAAACGTTCAGTAAAATAAATGTTATTAGATATTAATTAATTTACATTAAATATAATACTTTACATTACAAGGCAATTCGTTAAACTTCAAAAATTGCCTGAAGTTAGAACTGTAAATAAGACGTAGGATAGAGTGGGGCACAAAGGTCAAATTTGAATTTAATTAATTATATTTTTTGAAATAAATGAACAATATTACAACATATAACACATGTCAAACAACCAAGCATCGTAGTATATTTAGTAGAGTTTCCAGTTAATTAATTAAATATGTTTTTTTCTATTTTTCTATACTTGTCTTTTGTCTCGGGATAATATAGGACAGCGGACAGCCTGGGACTAATAAATTTGATGTATTATTTTTAATTTTGAAAGGATTTTACGAAATAATGGCTACATTATTCAACCAATCCGAAATTTAAATTTTTTAGGCACATTTTTTACGAAGATTACACTGAATTTAACCTTGTAGTAAATAAAATACTTTATTTATTAGATATTAATTAATTCACAGTAAATATAATACTTTCACGAAATATTGATTTAATAACTGTCAAGGCATTTCGTTCAATTTCAAAGTTGCTGTTTATTAAAAGTAATTTTTGTCAAATTCCTAGTTTCTCAAAAATCTAATTTTTTCGAAGTCAATTTTTTTCAAAAATGTTAATCGTTTTTAAAAAATAATAATATTTGGTACGGAAAGTTCGAGCAATTTTTCTTAAGGCTAGATGCCATGCGCTCCACTAGTCAATCATTCATTTGAGCATAGTCAATCGACCTTTAGGTATAAAACATTATTAGTATCGAATGTTTCAATTTATAATTTTTTTTGTCCGATCATTTCCGTTGAAAATCACTGTCACGGTTTAACGTCCGCGTTGCCGGTGTCTGTGCACTTGGGCCTCCGGGCGAATATTGCTTGTGCGAGATCACCTCTCGCGGCGCGGCAATTCGACAATGCTCAACAGCGGACGTCCGGAGAAATTGTACGTCTTCCGATAAATCAGTGATACCAGAAGTTTTGCAACATAACAGTCATATAGTCGTAAAATGTAAAGAAAATTATTTAACATATATGAACACCGTCAACATTTTTATACAAATTATTTCGTTTAGTATTTAAGTGATTTCGTTAGGTATTTAGTGATAGATAATCGTATATTGTAAAAGTAAATAAACGAATTATGAAGTAGAATTTATTCGAAATATAGTTAGTTTAGAGTTAGAAGTTTTCTTTTCAATCTACATTAAAATTTATATATAATTAATATTCATACAAAACTTATTAACATAATACAATTATTACTATTATTATTTTTATTATTATTATTATTATTATTATTATTATTATTATTATTATTATTATTATTAATATTATCTTACTATTTCTATTATTGTTATTTTGTTATATTTTATTATTTTTCTAGTATTATTTTATTATTCTGAAATTTTATTTATATTATTTATTAATCTTATTTTTATTATTATTTGCTTATATTTTACATTAAATCATATTACGGATATTATTTTTATGTAAATTTTATCCTTTGCTCTTTTATTTATTTAAATTTATATTATTATTTATCAATATTACTTGATGTTAATAAATTAGCAGTTGTAATAATTATTAAAATTAAAAAAAAAAAAAAAAAAAAAATACAATTCGACGTCAAAATCATATTATGCAAGAGTAAATAAGATATAGGGTAGAGCAAAGCTTGAAGGTCTGCAGGTAAAAAAGTCCACCCCCGATATCTCATTCGCAATGTTGCAAATTTTTTAACAACAATATTTGAAAGCAGGGGGAAAAACATGTGTAACCAAACATCACCTTGATTCTTACGACGTTGCTATCTGGAGTACAAAAGTATTTTCTTTCGTTGTTAGTTTTTGTGATCGTGAGCACTGTTGTATAGTTTACGAGACCTTAAGAATGATTTATAAAATGTATTGTTAATTTCAAGTTAGATTCAGCGGTTTTTTTATTTAACCTCTATAAAAGCTTACACGTGGGTAGAGTAAAAAGGACCAGCTGAACCTTTATCCTGGCAAAGGTGTTACATTAAATAAAAAAGTTAATTAAGTTAACAAAAGCCTTTTCACAAGAAATAATTTGAATAAATATTTATTCCAACTCTGGCAAAATATCAAATCATAGTTATATACATTGCTATCTTTGTAAAAACTTACCCATAAAATTTAAATTCTGTATTGGTTGAATAATCTAGCTATTATTTCCTAAAATTACTTTATAACTGAAATAAGATATAGGACCCGTTTGCCTCCTGGCCATCTCAATTTATCCCGTCTATGGGGTACAAAAGGCCAAGTTACAATTTTTTGAAAAAAAAAATACATTTCTACAATGATGAAATTGCTGGAAGTTTTACTGATAGTCAGATAGTTAGTTGGTTCATCTGTGTTATTTGTTTCTTTATATTTAATCTCGTTTTCACAATATAATTGCTAAAAATCAAATTGAACCTTTGTGCACCGCTCTACCCAACAGTAAGCGACAATTTTCTTTATTAACCAAATCAAATAAAAAAGTTTTTATATAAAAAAATTATAAATACATCTCATTCTTTCTGTCAATTCATAGAAGAAACATATTTCTAATGAAAAATCTTGATGATTGATTGGAAGTCAAATTATTCGATCGATGTACATATTTAAAAATGTAAGTCGCTTGATTGATCTGCTTATTAATTTATTGGATTAATTGTATTGTTTATTTTGATCGATAATTTGAAATGATATAGGCAATCTTATACAAATCAAACTATTTTTTTAGCATAAACTAATTTAGATTAGTTTTAATAGTTACTATTACTTTTTAGTAATATATTGTGATTAACCTAATTGTTTTTCAGAGAATGATACACATCTTTACCTCACAATATTCTAAATCATTTTAACTTTTATGTAACAAATAATACAACAGTTTCCATTATTACTCCTTAACTTCAATTACTCTGTTACGACAATATATATTACATGAGTACAAATACTATTAAAAACATTATGCATCAATAATTTTACGGAAATTTTCAGCGTAAAATTCAATTTTCAGCATAATCTATTATCAGAAATTCATAATTGAAATTTGATGGAAATTTAATGTTTATCAATTTCACATTTGTTCTTTCAATTTATTTATTTTCTATATTGCTTTTTTGATAACCAAATATTTTTATAATTAAAATTTCTTGATCTACGATTTGCTTAAACATGACAATCAAAAAATAATAAAATTGTTTATTTGTAATTGTGATGACATTTAGAAATCTTCATCTTCACTTCTTATTATTGTATGTTATTTTTTTATTTGAGAAGCTTAAATGCTTTAATAGTATATAAAGAAATTCTCTTTATAATAATGAAAGTTAAATGTAAAATTGAGTGTGCATACGCATACGATTTAATGATAAATGACATTGAATGTATTAGTCGAGGAAATAATAATATTTATCTAATTTCTGACTCGCAAAGGTGTTACGTTCTTATAAGGTGAATAAAAATAATGTTTAAGAAAATAATTAAAGCAATTGAAAAATACATTTTAAAATTAGATCAGGTAATGAACACGTAGATTAAATGGTTTTTGGTAGATTAAATTTGATACTTGGTATAAATTTTCCGTTTCGTTTTTAAGTCGGTAGTAATTTATTACCTCATCGGAAAATAACTTGGTATTACAATGTTCAACTCTATTCGCTTAATATAGCGTAAAATTTTTTCTTTGAAGCATTTTCAATACCTCATCATTTTACCGTTCTATTAAACACATCAAATATGATTGATCATTCTTATAGAAACCGGAAGACGCATTTAATTGGACACATTGATGAATTAGTTTGTCAAATGTGTGACTGCAAAAGCTTTCGACATCTTGTCACCATATTTTCATTGCATAAGTGGCAAAAAGTGAATCTGCACATACAAGTTGTTATTCAACGTAATTTATTTGTGCGAAACCATTTTTATTAAATGTTATTGTGGTCATAACTTTCTTTGCGTCGTGTAATTTAAACGCAATAAGTGCTGATATGTATCATTAATATACTTAAAATATTGATGTTTTATAATATTGAGTTGATGAGTTGTTAAATGAATTGTTTAATGCAAATTAATCGTTTGCTAAAAACCACCCAAACATTTTTTTGATTACTATATAAATTACAAACTGTCTTCAGGAGACATTCAGTAATTAGATTGTAGCTAGAGAATTATTTTTCTTGAAAGAGTACCCAGTAGTAAACCTTTTAGTAATAAACAGTATAACAAAAATTGAGAGGAGATAATAAATCTAATTACTATTTTATTATAAATTCTATTTTTGACTATATTTTTATTAAAACTAATTCGAAACCGTTGTCTGATATCAATTTTATTGTTGACTTTAAACTGTGACACCTTTAACAAAACTCTCCAGGAGGGTCTGTCAGATTTAACTTTTCAATTTATTTCAACTCATATTAACGAAAAGGCCTTCATAAACCCTCCATATAATTCTTAAATCGTTCGCATATAAACCTTGGCAATACATATTTTATATATCTACATTTAAACAATCTCATTGTTCCAAACTAAACCACAACCTCGATGTCACTAAATGACATCGTAGGTATGTCATTGTTGAATTTCACTGAACTGGATCATGTAATAAGTTTTACACAAAGAGTATTAAATTAGGTAATTTGTAAATATAAATTTTTTGGTATATAGATTTATAAATATTCAACGGCGATTAGTACTAGGCATTATCATCGAGTTATAATATTATTGAAAAAAATGTACCCATGAAATTTTGCATTGGTAGGATAATGTAGCTATTAATTTGTGAAATCCTGTTAAAATTAAAAATAAGACATTGGTCTTGTTTGCTCCTTGGTCATTTGCCTTTACCACGCATATGGGGTAAAAAGAGCCAGGTGACATTTTTTTAAAAAACAGCAAAAAAAACTTAATGATGAATTAGCTGGAATTTTTACTGAACATAGTCAAATAGTTGTTTGTTTGACATGTGTTACTTGTGATATAATTGGTTTGTTTTTCACAATATAATTTCCCAACCTTTGAACTGAACCTTCGTGCCCGACTCTATTCTATTTCTATTTTTGTTTAAATAATGTTCATTTGCCAAAGCTCGAACATATGGTATATAGTTGCGCAAAAGAATTCCTTTTGTGTTTTTGCGTAATTATAATTGCAGTACGAGGCTGTTTAAAACAATAGTAAAGTGCATTACTATATTCGTATCACGTATAATGAAACTGTGAGATATGTGGTACACTTCTCATAAACTCAACTTTTCACAGTAGAATTAATTATTAAATGAATTATGAGACTGCGGAATATAGACAAAATTAAATTTATCAGATTTATGTAGAAATAATTATCTGATCAAATCAGGAGATGAAAGGTGAAAATTTGAGCTTCTAGAAGATGACGGTGTATTATATATCTTTTTTTTCTAATAAACCAAAATTCAATATTTCAAATCTCATTGCTAGACTTATAGTCAGGGTGCGGTAGTGACAATCGTCATAAACTATACTGATTTTGAGATAGGGTCCAAAGCAAGAAAAATAAAGTATGATATTATTAAATTTTACCATTTTGACATTTGAAATCTCATTCAAAACTTCTTACACACTTTTGCTTTGTCATGCAGAATTGAATTTTTTCAATTATTACTTTAAGAAAAACACTAGATTTAGGATTTTGGAAAAATTTATAACTGTTCGACACAAACGTTAAGAGATCATTAGGCTATCATTTTTAAATATTAATTATTTTTAATAATGGTATGATTTCAGTTTTTTAATATAATATGTATCTGCAAGTGCAAAAATGTTTATGACAGCTCTAATCGTTCCCGTGATATTCGCTAAAACCCATTCCCTCTTTTTCACATATTTAAAATGCGTTTTTCTCGAAAACTATTTGAAGTGCGATCGAATTTTTCTAATAGCATCTTTCTAAGGTCATAAGGTACCAACGTTGTGAAAATCATCAAAATCGTATCTGCAGGTGCAAAAATTTTTATGATAGCTCTAACCGTTCGTGAGATGGTCGCTAAAAACCATTCCCTCTTTTTCACATATTTAAAATGCGTCTTGAAAACTCTTTCAAGTGCGATCGAAATTTTTAATAACATTTTCTTAAGGTAATAAGGTAGAACATTGTGAAAATCATCAAAATAGGACGCAAAATTTTTTTTTACAAAATCGGAATGCAATCCATATGCTTTTAAACTATTACTCTCAATCTTGCAATTTTGTCTGCATAGAATGTTCGCTAATACGGCGTTCACTCGATCTAATAGTTGACTGAAATCTAATTAAAATAATTACAAAACTCACACTTATTTTCATTAAACATGCAATTTAAATTTGATTGCATTAATAATTTCGGTGCAACAACGGCAATGAATGCATTTACATGGTGAATGGTTGTTTGAATGATGTTGAGCTGTGACCATGGATTCAAATTGTTTCAAATATCTTATTTAATAGGAACGGAAAATTAAGAATTTAATGCAGGAATGAAGATTTTTCACTATATTTATAAACAAAATTAAGAGTTTGTTCACTTTCTCATAAAGGCCAGTGATTTACTCCTCACATGTTAGTATTTACTATTATTGATTATGTAATCTTTATTAATAAACAAGTGAATAAATAATAAATTAACTAATACTATTATTAGATAAAAAGAAATGATAAATTGCATCACAAAATCAAGGTTGTGTTTTAACAAATGTTTGTTCTGTAAATATATTCATTTTCTATAAATAAGTTCAACTTAAATTTTGCGAATATTTTTTAAAGTTTTATATACTAATATTTAATTTTTATGATATTTGTATTATATAAATTTAAATTATTTTATTGGTTCACGTTCGCATTTGTTAGAAACTTACAATCTTGACAAGTTTTAATTTGTTCATGAATGATATTTAATCATATCTCAAAATGCAGTTTCATTAATGTTACAACAACACAATGAATAAGACATTCTAGATCTCTTTTTATGTGCTGACAATGAGTAAAAAATCAATTAATATTTTTGTTTGTCACGTCCGAAATGTTTTTTTTTTACGGTGCACTGAGCAATGGTCATTCTTTATCTAGTTTCATTTTTTTATTGTAACAGTACTTGTATTCTATCACCTGTCTTCATTTTTCACTTAAGCGTTGAATAAGACTTTTAGTTTCATTTATCAATGTCAATGAATGAAATATACAATGATGAAATTTTGTGCATTTTATTGAATGAGTGACAAGTTGTAAATGTTAAAAAAGATTATTTAAAATTTCGTTAGTTTTAATTTAATAATTTTAACTACCATCGGGTAGAAAAACCAAACTTAACTAGGTGTAAGAGAAATTTTCATCAGCTTTTCGATATATATATACGAGTGATTGTATGTTGTGGTAATAGTATTTTCAACGTCAATGAATTTTCATAATTAAACCACTTTTTTGGCTGTTCCTTTATATCTTGACTTCTAACACTGTGCAATGTGTCACTAAAATCTTAAATATATATAATATATATATATATATATATATATATATATACCAAATCAAATTTTCTGCGTAGACAAACGCCTTTGGGTAGTTGAATATTAAGAAAGGAGAAACTGCTAAATTTTATGCAAGAGTTATTCTATAGAGTACCTATTATTTAGGTGAATTTCAATAATAACATTAAATAATTCACTGTTAAGTTTGCTCACTTTATTTTATAAATTTGACTTGTCTGTCTTAACTTGTACTTTTTTTGTTGCTTACTTTAATTTATAAATTTGATTGCAAAATTTGGATAACCAAAGATTTATTAGAAAAGTTTTCCTAATTTGAAAAGTATGATTTATATGAATCTATTTTTTTGCGTCATCTCTCCTTTAATCTCTAGAATTATTTCAAGCCAAAAAATCAATTGATATTTTTGTTTGTTACGGCCAAAATGTTGTTTTTTCATGGCGCACTGCGCAATAGTCAATCTTTATCTAATGAAACTTGGATCATTGGAGACTCATTTGATTTTTTTCTTTATTTAAGTTTCTTGCAATAACTTTATACTATGATCTAATTTTTACCCTCAATGTCTCTTCTCCAATCACCAGAATTATTTACCAAGTTTACTGATTTTTCTCATTCTTCTTCTCAATACCAAATGCATTCACTTCAACTAATCTCGGAAAGGATATGCCATGATTTTGATGCCTTCTACCACATCGGAACACATGTGAAGATGCACTTATATGGTGCAGCGCCGACTATATATCTGCACACCTTAGTGTCTTAATCATAATAATAACTAACACGGATCCTTTCACTGGACCTTGCTTGCATCATCTCAAGATAGTTTAGTTCTTGGGTTCTCATCGCACTCGGTAATCAGTGCGTTGATCTCATTTCTTAACCAGAAAACTCGATCATCGTTTGCTCTTTACGCCGATTTTATGATGCATCTTCGAATCCTAGAAGCTGAAAACCTGTTAGTCTATATTTGCTAAGAATTGCTACGTGATGTTATGAAATATGTTATGGGAAACTAATTTTAAATGATAAATGAACGTATGTTTGTGCAACTGGGTTTTATATCGGTGCAGAGACTGCAAAAACCACAAGGGAAAAAATGTATTTATGGACTTATATTTATTTTATATCAAAATTTTTATTTATTAATTTTTTTTATTTATTAATTCATTTGGTTAAGTAGATAGTGGTTTTAACTATAGCCAAAATAAGGACTGTAATTTGTTTGAATATTTATGAAAATGTGTACTCAATTTTTATTATCAAATCGTCAAAATTATTTAATTTTTAAGCTTGCAAATGCACTTATTATTGATTTTATTTGCTATTGCTAGTAATAATTTTGCTTGAACCAAGATTTACAAGTGGTCGCAAGGACATGTATTATAGTAAGTAAAAGCACTAAAATATCTTATTTTTTTTTTTAGATTGAAATATAATTACTATTTGTTTATTTAAAATATTTAACTAATATTTAATTAAATCGATACAATTGAGTTTATGCTATGATATGAAAAATATTTAAATATCTATAAAGCGAGTTTTTTTTATTATGAAATGAAGGTTTTAATTTATAAATAAATAATTTTAATTTATAAAATATAAAAATTTAATATCTGGAAGTAATAAATTTAGAAGATTATTTTAATTCATCTTCAAAATATGTTTCATTCAAACTAAATAATAATATGATGAAAAATATGAAAAATAAACATTAATAGGCTTCAATCAGAAATTGGTATAAATAGTATGCATACCAAGCCTGGCTAGACTGTTTTCAAAATAACATATGTCCAGTACCGGTTGCTTATTTCCAGTTTTTGTGGGTTCATGCATTTTTTAATTAATTATTGAATAAAGAATTAATTAATAATAACTGGTTCAAATAATGTTAGATAAAAATTAAAACATATTAATATATTTTTTAATCTGCTTGACATTGTTTAAACACCTGAAACATTAATTCATAAAATTAATGTCAAAAATAATTTATTATTAATGTGCATATTGCATTATCTATTTTTATTTTCATCTTATTATATTATTTAATATATTAATATATTTATTATTGATATAATTATATGGTTTTGGTGGTTATTAAATTTAATATCTTACCTTTACCACTATCATTTATCCGAACAATTTAAAGATCTATTGAATTTTTTTAATAAAAATTTTAAAGTAAAAATGAAGTCAATAATCACTTGTAAAATATTAGTTATGTTTGGCTGTGTATAAATACATATATTATTCAAACTAATATTTAAATTAAAACTGTATTTAATTAATTAGTAAATATAATCAAACTAATAAAGAGAATTTTTTTATTTTATTTCGGAAACTAGTGAACCATAAACAAATCTTTAAAAATAATGTTTATTCTAATTATTAAATTAATGTGAAATTACATTCAAAAATAAATCGTTCTAGCCTGGCGTAGACACACACCTACCGTAGGCATTCGTCTACGTCGTTTCGATCGTAGATGTCGTAGCAGGATATTATCCCTGATACGTATGCTAAACATGAAACGTACCCAGAGTCTGTGTATATCTCAAATGTCAAAATAAGAAGTAATTCAATAAGTATCAATTTAATTTTAATAATAATAAATCTAAATCATGCTTACTTTGTGGATTTGTTTGAAGCCGGTTTATTGCTATTAAACGCATGTGTGTATTGCACGAAGAAAGATTTTTAGCGAAAGGTAAGTGAATTTTTTCTTTGTATTTGACGTGTATAACCTATAAAAATTTTATTTTGGTATTTGTTGAAATAGAATATACATATTATATTCAAGTATATATTATAAGTTTGTTTTTTTTCGACATAATATATTGCGTTCATAATATTTCTATGATTTATGGCGTTTTTCCATAAATATTTGAGACCAAGTGATTCTATTGGAGTCATCTACATATTAACTCTGACAATGTTTTGCAGTTGGATGGGGCGCCAACTCTGCGGTTCAAGGATTTGGTGAAGCACCAACCGTTAAATTTCAAGTTATGAATTTAATCCGATCTATCAGAACTGTTACTAGAAGTAAGGATCTTTCATATATATTAAACAATATTCCTTCAGACCTCAGGTTTTTCTATATTTTATATCTTTTTTTCAGTACCGCTTATATTCGTCAATATCGCCACAATAATTTTCAAATTAATTCTTGGATAATTATAAATGTTTCGAAGGAAGTTGCGTTGAATTTTGAAGCCATATAATTTATTTTATAAATGTACCAAATTTTGAATAAATTTTTATAATAAATTCAAAGTTGTTTATATTTTCGTTATTTAGGGAAATATTGATTTTGTTATGTAGACTTGAGGGAATACTATTTTAGGGAGTTGCATTGCCGGTTTGAATAATTTTGTCTAGACGAATGATAGAATATGCACCCTATCTAATGGATTTATAAGTTTCGCAATTAGAGTGAAATTATGAATTATTTTGAGCATACATGAAATATAAATAAATAAGCATATTTAATTTTCCATTTTTATCATAAAAATGATATTAATTATTTATAAACGTAATAATTTTAATGATAATTTTGTGATCAAAATATAAAATACTTGGCAATAAATTTTTCGTTCACGAATAATAATTTCGTCAATAAGCAGTTCTAATAATGATAATGGCAATATTCATCAAAAGACAACAAAAATGTTTTGAACGAGGTGCTGCTGAAAATCATTACTGTTTAGAAAAATAAATACTAAAATAATCCAGAAAATACACATTAATTAATGATTAAACAAATTATTGATAAATGTGGAAAAAACAAGTCGAGAGAAAACGAAACAAAAAACAAAAAAAATATTTTAATAAATTTGTAAATAAATACAAAAATAAAATTATATAAAAAATGTTGATGAAATTGTGATGAAGAAGTTGAGTATCAAAAAATAGCATATAAGTCTTAATTTATATCAAGAAATCAAATATCTAAATGCGGAAGTAATCATACGAATAATAAATCTAAAAATGGATCGACGAGCAATGAGGCGTTAAATTAAAGGAAAGATATATTATCACAGTTGCTTAAATAAAGGTTGTGTAAAGAATATGTAATTAGCTCTGAGAACAAAATATATAATCGATATAATTGAAAGTGAGGGGCCAATTCTCCGGAAAAATAGATAGTAACATAGCGTTGTTATGGCAACTGCTGCTTTTCACTGTAAAAACTGTGAAAATGTTATGTATTTGCTGTGCAGTCAGGCGTTTTAGATATAAAATCTAAGATAGAATACGCATAAACATTAAAAATGTATGTTATCATAACTGCATCTTTCTGATGTGCATTTATAACACGTACGTGAAGTTAGGTTTTATGCGTAAAACACTTGATCGCATAGCATTTTGATAGTTTTTATTACTTTTTTATATGAAGAAAAGAGCGTAATATAGCGTTTCATAACAATACTATGTTACTGTCTTTTTTACCGGAGAATTGGCCTATGAATTTATTGCATAATTAAAATTCGAGTATGATTTACATTTAAGATTTAAAAAAAATGATGGCCTCGCCCGTAGGTAAGCGGTTAAGAGCGACGGGACTTGTTTCAGAGGTCCCGGGTACGATACCCACTTCGAGCAGCCGTTGTCAGGCAGCAGTGACAACGATTTTCACTTGGAAATATAGATAGCAATATGTTTCCAAGTGAAAATAGCCCTTGCTGCACCAATAAAAAGTGAGCCCTATTAGATTAATTCTAATAACAAAAATCATCAAATATGGATGGATTAACCATTGGGTTACCATCTAAAATACGAAGTAAGGAGAAGTTTTGAGCCCAACAGCTCATAGGACGTAAGGTTCTGATTGTTGTTAAAATATATAATAATAAAAGAAAATGATATGATTAAACGAAAATTATTTATATCTTTTATCTTAAATATTATTTAAAGGGCCGATGATAACGAGTGCGTGCAATTTTTTTTACTGAACCGGTTCTTTGTCGTGAATGTCTCGTTGCACCGTTATCAGGGCGATTTAAAGGCGTCTGCGTGGCGTCGGCGCGGTACGGCCGCCACGAACCGCGAACCGCCGACAACTGGTTTTACCTGTTACTGTCGCTTACTGTCCGTCTGTTTAGTTCTGCGATTCAAGAAAGAACCAACTTTTGTCGTTCGGCGAATTGCAGAAATGCGAAACGACGCCTCCCAAGCAACATCGATCATCCATCTGGACCAGATGTGGTCCAACCGAAAGAAAATTAATAATAAAAATCATTCAACTATTTTTGAAAAAAAGTAACTGATTTAGCTTCTACTTTGTTATTGTTAATCGTAAACCTTGTGTGGCACACTCTTAAAAAAAGTTTATTATTAGATAGAATGATAAATATATATATCAAGTTTAAATACAACTAAATTTCTAAAAATATATCAAAATAAAAAACCAAAAAAAAAGACATAATGAACACTAAATGTGAAATGCTAATAATAAAAATTAAGCTCACAACATAT
>NW_020536999.1:31324971-31339964 GCF_003426905.1 Ctenocephalides felis | reverse complement strand
TAGAGTACCTATTATTTAGGTGCATTTCAATAATAACATTAAATAATTCACAGTTAAGTTTGCTCACTTTATTTTATAAATTTGACTTGTTTGTCTTAACTTGTATTTTTTTGTTGCTTACTTTGATTTATAAATTTGATTGCAAAATTTGAATAACTAAAGATTTATTTGAAAAGTTTTCTTAATTTGAAAAGTATGATTTATATGAATCTATTTTTTGCATCATCTTTCCTTTAATCTAGAGTTTTTTCAAGCCAAAAAATCAATTGATATTTTTGTTTGTCACGTCCAAAATGTTGTTTTTTCATGGCGCACTGAGCAATAGTCAATCTTTATCTGATGAAACTTGGATCATCAGAGACTCATTTGATTTTTTTCTCTATTTAAGTTTCTTGCAATAACTTTATACTATGATCAAATTTTTACCCTCAATGTCTCTTCTCCCATCACTAGACTTATTCCAAGTTTACTGATTTTTTTCATTCTTCTTCTCAATACCAAATGCATTCATCTCAACTAGTCTAGGAAAGTATATGCCATAACTTTGATGCCTTCTTCCACATCGGAACAGATGTGAAGATGCGCTTATATGGTGCAGTGCCGACTATATATCTGCACACCTTAGTGTCTTAATCATAATAATAACTAACACGGATCCTTTCACTGGACCTTGCTTGCATCATCTCAAAATAGTTTAGTTCTTGGTTTCTCATCGCACTAGGTAATCAGTGCGTTGATCTCATTTCTTAACCAGAAAACTCGATCATCGTTTGCTCTTTACGCCGATTTTATGATGCATCTTCGAATCCTAGAAGCTGAAAACCTGTTAGTCTATATTTGCTAAGAATTGCTACGTGATGTTATGAAATATGTTATGGGAAACTAATTTTAAATGATAAATAAACGTATGTTTGTGCAACTGGGTTTTACATCGGTGCAGAGACTGCAAAAACCACAAGGGAAAAAAATGTATTTATGGACTTATATTTATTTTATATCTAAATTTTTATTTATTAATTTTTTTTTATTTATTAATTCATTTGGTTAAGTAGATAGTGGTTTTAACTATAGCCAAAATAAGGACTGTAATTTGTTTGAATATTTATGAAAATGTGTACTCAATTTTTATTATCAAATCGTCAAAATTATTTAATTTTTAAGCTTGCAAATGCACATATTATTGATTTTATTTGCTAGTAATAATTTAGCTTGAAACAAGATTTACAAGTGGTCGCAAGGACATGTAGTAAGTAAAAGGACTAAAGTATCTTATTTTTTTAAATTGAAATATAATTACTACTTGTTTATTTAAAATATTTAACTAATATTTAATTAAATCGATACATTTAAGTTTATGCAATAATATGAAAAATATTTGAATATCTGTAAAAAGAGTTTTTTTATCATGAAATGAAGGTTTTAATTTAATATCTGGAAGTAATAAATTTAGAAGAGTATTTTAATTCACCTTACAAATATGATTCATTAAAACTAAATAATAATATTATGAAAAATATACTGAATAAATATAAAAAAATAAACATTAATAGGCTTCAATCAGAAATTGATATAAATAGCATGCATACCAAGCCTGGCTGGACTGTTTTCAGAACAACATATGTCCAGCACGAGTTGCTTATTTCCAGTTTTTGTGGATTCATGCATTTTTTAATTAATTATTGAATAAAGAATTAATTAATAATAACTGGTTCAAATAATGTTAGATGAAAATTAAAACATATTAATATATTTTTTAATCTGCTTGACATTGTTCAAACACCTGAAACATTAATTCATAAAATTAATGTCAAAAATAATTTATTATTAATGTGCATATTGCATTATCTATTTTTATTTTCATCTTATTATATTATTTAATATATTAATATATTTATTATTGATATAATTATATGGTTTTGGTGGTTATTAAATTTAATATCTTACCTTTACCACTATCATTTATCCGAACAATTTAAAGATCTATTGAATTTTTTTAATAAAAATTTTAAAGTAAAAATGAAGTCAATAATCACTTGTAAAATATTAGTTATGTTTGGCGGTGTATAAATACATATATTATTCAAACTAATATTTAAATTAAAACTGTATTTAATTAGTTAGTAAATATAATCAAACTAATAAAGAGAATTTTTTTATTTTATTTCGGAAACTAGTGAACCATAAACAAATCTTTAAAAATAATGTTTATTCTAATTATTAAATTAATGTGAAATTACATTCAAAAATAAATCGTTCTAGCCTGGCGTAGACACACACCTACCGTAGGCATTCGTCTACGTCGTTTCGATCGTAGATGTCGTAGCAGGATATTATCCCTGATACGTTTGCTAAACATGAAACGTACCCAGAGTCTGTGTATATCTCAAATGTCAAAATAAGAAGTAATTCAATAAGTATCAATTTAATTTTAATAATAATAAATCTAAATCATGCTTACTTTGTGGAATTTGTTTGAAGCCGGTTTATTGCTATTAAACGCAGTGTGTGTATTGCACGAAGAAAGATTTTTAGCGAAAGGTAAGTGAATTTTTCTTTGTATTTGACGTGTATAACCTATAAAATTTTTATTTTGGTATTTGTTGAAATAGAATATACATATTATATTCAATGTATATACTATAAGTTTGTTTTTTCGACATAATATATTGCGTTCATAATATTTCTATGATTTATGGCGTTTTTCCATAAATATTTGAGACCAAGTGATTCTATTGGAGTCATCTACATATTAACTCTGACAATGTTTTGCAGTTGGATGGGGCGCCAACTCTGCGGTTCAAGGATTTGGTGAAGCACCAACCGTTAAATTTCAAGTTATGAATTTAATCCGATCTATCAGAACTGTTACTAGAAGTAAGGATCTTTCATATATATTAAACAATATTCCTTCAGACCTCAGGTTTTTCTATATTTTATATCTTTTTTTCAGTACCGCTTATATTCGTCAATATCGCCACAATAATTTTCAAATTAATTCTTGGATAATTATAAATGTTTCGAAGGAAGTTGCGTTGAATTTTGAAGCCATATAATTTATTTTATAAATGTACCAAATTTTGAATAAATTTTTATAATAAATTAAAAGTTGTTTATATTTTCGTTATTTAGGGAAATATTGATTTTGTTATGTAGACTTGAGGGGAATACTATTTTAGGGGAGTTGCATTGCCGGTTTGAATAATTTTGTCTAGACGAATGATAGAATATGCACCCTATCTAAATGGATTTATAAGTTTCGCAATTAGAGTGAAATTATGAATTATTTTGAGCATACATGAAATATAAATAAATAAGCATATTTAATTTTCCATTTTTATCATAAAAATGATATTAATTATTTATAAACGTAATAATTTTAATGATAATTTTGTGATCAAAATATAAAATACTTGGCAATAAAAAATTTTCGTTCACGAATAATAATTTCGTCAATAAGCAGTTCTAATAATGATAATGGCAATATTCATCAAAAGACAACAAAAATGTTTTGAACGAGGTGCTGAAAATCATTACTGTTTAGAAAAATAAATACTAAAATTATTGATAAATGTGGAAAAAACAAGTCGAGAGAAAACGAAACAAAAAACAAAAAAATATATTAATAAAATTTGTAAATAAATACAAAAATAAAATTGTATAAAAAAAGTTTATGAAATTGTGATGAAGGAGATGAGTAGCAGAAAAGATAATATAAGAAGTCTTAATATATATCAAGAAATCAAATATCTAAATGCGGAAGTAATCATACGAATAATAAATCTAAAAATGGATCGACGAGCAATGAGGCGTTAAATTAAAGGAAAGATATATTATCACAGTTGCTTAAATAAAGGTTGTGTAAAGAATGTGTAATTAGCTCTGAGAACAAAATATATAATCGATATAATTGAAAGTGAGGGGCCAATTCTCAAAAAAAAAATAGATAGTAACATAGCGTTGTTATGGCAACTGCAGCTTTTCACAGTAAAAACTGTGAAAATGTTATGTATTTTCTGTGCAGTCAGGCGTTTTATATATATAAAATCTAAGATAGAATACGCATAAACATTAAAAATATATGTTATCATAACTGCATCTTTCTGATGTGCATTTATAACACGTACGTGAAGTTGGGTTTTATGCGTAAAATACTTGATCGCATAGCATTTTGATAGTTTTTATTACTTTTTTATATGAAGAAAAAAGCGTAACATAGGGTTTCCATAACAATACTATGTTACGGTTTATTTTACCGGAGAATTGGCATATGAATTTATTGCATAATTAAAATTCGAGTATGATTTACATTTAAGATTTAAAAAAAATTATGGCCTCGCCCGCAGGTAAGCGGTTAAGAGCGCCGGGACTTGTTTCAGAGGTCCCGGGTACGATACCCACTTCGAGCAGCCGTTGTCAGGCAGCAGTGACAACGATTTTCACTTGGAAATATAGATAGCAATATGTTTCCAAGTGAAAATAGCCCTTGCCCGGCATTGCTGCACCAATAAAAAGTCAGCCCTATTAGATTAATTCTAATAACAAAAAACATCAAATATGGATGGATTAACCATTGGGTTACCATCTAAAAATACGAAGTAAGGAGAAGTTTTGAGCCCAACAGCTCATAGGACGTAAGGTTCTGATTGTTGTTAAAAATATAATAATAAAAGAAAATGATATGATTAAACGAAAATTATTTATATCTTTATCTTAAATATTATTTAAAGGGCCGATGATAACGAGTGCGTGCAATTTTTTTTACTGAACCGGTTCTTTGTCGTGAATGTCTCGTTGCACCGTTTATCAGGGCGATTTAAAGGCGTCTGCGTGGCGTCGGCGCGGTACGGCCGCACGAACCGCGAACCGCCGACAACTGGTTTTACCTGTTACTGTCGCTTACCTGTCCGTCTGTTTAGTTCTGCGATTCAAGAAAGAACCAACTTTTGTCGTTCGGCGAATTGCAGAAATGCGAAACGACGCCTCCCAAGCAACATCGATCATCCATCTGGACCAGATGTGGTCAACCAAAAGAAAATTAATAATAAAAATCATTCAACTATTTTTTGAAAAAAAGTAACTGATTTAGCTTCTACTTTGTTATTGTTAATCGTAAACCTTGTGTGGCACACTCTTAAAAAAAGTTATTATTAGATAGAATGATAAATATATATATCAAGTTTAAATACAACTAAATTTCTAAAAATATATAAAAATAAAAAACCAAAAAAGACATATGAACACTAAATGTGAAATGCTAAATAATAAAAATTAAGCTCACAACATATTAGAGATAAATTTATAGAAATATTGTAATTTGACTAAAAAGTACGAAAAATTGTAATAGCAATGAACAACATATGCATTAAAGAGATGTTTATTAATGGATCGCTCTGATATGTAAACCCAGAAATTAAGTTTTTCAGATTTCATTTTAAATTATTAATTACTATATTTTATGTTAGTATTTAATATATACTTCTTAACGTTTTAATAATTACTGATCTTCTCTGTTCAATAAATATACTTTTTCACTTGTACTTATTCTAAGAATTGATTTACAAGAATTTCGATATTAATATTAGTATACTAATCTTATTTTACTTATACTAATACTATTTCACTGACCCTAATATGAAGTCTGGTATACTTAACTTATTGCTAATTGCTATCTTACTATTTACTGAATAGTTCTCAACAGTACTAATATATTCATTGTTTTATTATATTCTTTTTATTTAGTATTATATATAGTACTAAATTTTTTCACGGCAAAACTGTTCCATACACCTGTCATCATATTTATTGAAGTTTTTGGCACACAATACTTAGTCATCCGTTTCATGTCTTCAATGAATCATGCTTTCTTAAATTTAAATATCTTAACCTAATAGTAATGGAAATTTGCTAAATTTTCAAATAAAACCCCAAACTTTGAAATTACATTAAGTGAAGTAATGAATGTTTTTTATCAGAATTTTATTAACTCAAAAATCAGAAAATGTAGCATAATAAGTACAACTATGAAGGATTTTTTTGTAATTTAAATCTAATTTTTCCAAATTTTCTTAATTCACCATAATTTTTAAATTTTAATTACATATTACGAATTGGTTCTCAAGGTTTGGGGAACATAAAGTTTTCTCGAAAGTTCATAGACCTTCGGTGTAATGTTAAGTTATTGTCATGTTTGCGGAATCGTTTTTAAATTATCTGTGAAAATAGAGTCACGGTAATCATTCTTATGATTCATACCATGAAAACCTCCAAGCGTGATTTTTTTTTTCTTCAAACATAATAGAATTAAACAGGAATTAAACATAGAATTAATCTTTAATGTTTCTTCTTAATATGTAAGATCTGTATGCCGTTTTGCATATCAAATATCATTCTTATTCCAAAGTAACATTTTTAAATGAATGTAAGTTTTAAATCAATTTAAATATATCTATATATGTTTATTGCAAAAACAGTTCGCAGAAAACCAATCAAATGCAACCTTAAAATTTTTAAAGAACGTATTTTAATAATTTCTAAGAATTCGTCGTATTAGATCATCTTGAAAACATTTTTTCTAAATGTCTTTTGAAAGTTTTGTTCAGTGGAAATATTTCATTTACAATGAAAGCACGACAGTTTGATATTGACATTACTATTCAGCACATAATAATTCTCAGATTTATAGGCTTTTTACATTCTAAGTAATTAGTTTTTAGAAAAATGTTTTACAATATCAATTAGTCTCAGAGTTGAGTTCTTAATACTAATTAATATAGCCTGAGACAATTTTTAAGAAAAATGCAGTGCTTTGATTTTTGTATTTGGAGTAGTTAGTTTTCCAAGAAAATAACTCAAGAGAGAGATTTTCAAAAATATCCAACTTTTTATAATTTGAAAGACGTTTTACAATTTTTGTTGAAGGTTTTCTTAAATTTTCTGGATGTATTTCAATCGACTTTCTATTTCATAATTTATAAAGAAATGTTACTTTTCAATGGGTTTGTTTAAACTTTAGGCACATTTTATTCATTACCAATAGAACTAAATTTTCGTATATTATTTTAATAATGCTGACAGTTTTAAATCTGTCCAAAGCGACACAAATACCGAAGGTGTAAAATTAGAACAATGCTTTGTTTGCAGACAATACAAATAAATCGTATTTGAACAGCATTGTCACTAATTAAAATAAAAAACCGTGTATAAGCCTTTACTTTTCGTTAGTGACACATGTTCATTAATTTTTATATATTTTGTAGAGGATTCAGAGATTCACGTTTGTTTATCTAAATTATTTATCAAAAAATCGCATGAATTTCATTCTTGGAATTGATTTTGAACTGTGAATAATGAAGAATTGAAATTGTATGACGTTAAAATGATTAGCACGTATCGTCACAAAATGTTCATATTTTAATTCTTTTCGTTGAAATATTTAAACAAAAAGTATTAGATTTGTTTTAGTTGCTACAGACAAAGTTTATTGCTATCAAATTCATAACGTAATTTTTGAATTTTCAAAATTGGTTCGGGAGTTTATGACCAACACTTGAATGAAATCTTTTGCACTTTTTTACTAATTGTAAAGAAACGTTTTGACTGATTGACTGATGACTATCAAAATGCTTTTAAATCTTTGAAATCTGTGCGGTGGTTTTGAGAAATCATTGATGACAGGCCAAATTTTGGCGCAAACACTACACACAATATTTTTCCAAGTTTAAGGTCAAATGATTCATGATAACTTGAAAAGTCAAGAAAACATTAAATTAGCCAATGGGATTTTGTGGCGAAAACATAAGCTGCTTCTTCGGGAAGATAATAATAATTAAATGAGCAATCTTAAAGTAAAATGTGCACTTTTTAATAAGATTCTAAATATTTATATAAAACGCATAAAATAAATCGAATAACGTTTCAGACAACATAATTCAAATAAGTGAAGCTTGAGATATTATCATAATTTTATATTAGTTGGAATACTTTTTATTATCGTTAACTCGATGTATGTTATTATAGACTTCAATTAAGTTTTTTTATAAACGAACGAGTACAGTTATAAAACGTTCACTTTGATGATCCATTTATTTTGGATATGTTTGATTTATGATTGCGATAACTGAACTGTTTTTTTAGTTCACGACCCCGGTTTATATTCCAATACAAACTTTGTTGATAAGCTTGATCATATGAAAATGCACCTATGATTTATGCAGACATTGGGTGGTATTAGTTCGTGGTATACAAAAATAATTTAATAGTAATACAATATAAATTATGGAAAAATTGTATTATATATAGCAATGAGAATGTATTTCTGATTTTGTGAGTCTAATTTCAACGCATATGAATATCTAACAAGCACGTCCATCACTCTGTCTATTTCTGTTTTACATAATAATGCAGGGTTGATAATTCTTCTTTTGTATAACTTGCTTTTGAGTAATAAAATTTTAAAACCAGTTTTAAATGCTGTCATATAAGTATTTGCAAATTGAACAAATAAAAACATACAGGAAATTGTGTATCCGGCTTTTGTCAAATAAAATAAATTACACTGGCGCCCATATTGGTAAGGAATTAGTAAGTCAGCTCGTTGGATATAAAAATAATTATTAAAATAGTCAAAAAATTTTGGAAACATATGTTATAGAATAGAATATATTTAATTATACTTTTTTCATTGTATTTATGAAAACAGAACATGCATGTCAATGTTACGGTTTCATGAACAAGGCACGTGCATTTTAATTTAATGAATGGTGTTTATCGCTAAATTGAATAGACTTGTGAAAATTGAAATTTTAATGGCTTTTGAAACGGGTTTTTGTTCCAATAAATGAGTGCTACAGTTCTTTTTTCAATGTGGCAAATTTAAAGGCAGTTATATAATTTACAACTAGTAATTTAAAACTTTAGTTAATTATAAATTTAAGGAATGTACACACGAATTACCGCCAAAATTGGAACTATTAGTAACATAATAAAATTACAGTAATTGAAAATATTTATAAATAAACTTTTAAGTGAATTCAAAAATAGTATTGGAAGATATTCCTTATTCTGCAAAGTAATCTACATGTGATATAAATGAATCCATAATTATGGATATACTTTTTAATGTGTGCTAAAATCAAATTGAAGATTGCAAAGCTAAATATTGTAAGATTACGTTTGATTTGAATGCATTGGATTTCTACTGACAGGGTAACTTACTGATTAGTTTTTGGCAAAGGCAAATCCAGCAGTTTCGGAAATGGCGCCAAAAATGCCAGAAATAGAAACTTAGTTTCTGAGGAACCGAGCGCCACTTTCAAATGATTCCAAAAACATTTTACTTGTATTGATGGAATGAAAGATTGATTGCATTTTTGAGTATGCAGGTTCAGGGGTTTCGGAGATTCATAAATTACAAAAAATACCATTTGGCGATCCAAACTTTCAAAAAAGTTGATTTTTTTTTCAGAAGTTTCATAAAATTGTAAATTCAAAAAATGTATTCAAAAGTGTTAAAGTTTAAGTGTATTTAAAAAATTCTAATCAATCTTTGGAAAATTCTAATGAATCTCTTTAAATATTCTAATATTGCAAATAAAAAAATAAAAAAATTGAAAATTCAAAAATTATATTATAAATTTAATAAATCCAAATTCTCAAAAAAATCTATTTTTCAAGATTGAAAAAAGCTACCTTGAAATATTTTAAATTACAGTACGGGAAGTTTCAGCAATTATTCTTAAGGCGCAATGCCAGGCTCCACTTTGCTATTTGTAATATAAGTTTCAAATAAGCCTATCAAAGGACTGTTAATATGCAAACAAACTTTAATATTAATTAAAACTGTGAGTTTAAGCTTAAGTTAAAGGATAAAATTTAAAATTTAAAAAATGCCGTTGCTTCAGGTGTAAAATAGTATATATTCCAATAACTTTTATAAAAAATCAGAATTTATTAGACGAAACGGTGATATCTCAGCTGGCATTTTCCTACTGTTTTGACAAATGGAAAACAATCGCCTGTGTGAACCATACATTTGACATATGTATAAGTTTTCTTCAACAATGAGACGCAACCAGCTTGAGACGCGCGAGTCGAGTCAGCGATCTCGCATGCGGCCGCGGAGCCACGTGTGCGCTCCTTGTCACGACTTGGAGTCGTCAAACGGTCGCAGAATCGCATTGGGGGCTCCAAACCGGGTTCAATTCACAAAAGTTCCATGAATGAAATCACAATGTCACTGATTCGGTACTGATCGTCGTAGCCCATGCATCGTTGCGCACCCTGCTAAAGCCAGTCAGCGCAATTCGAAATGCCTCAGTGTCAAACGGAGTGCTGTGGAGAGAACTTTAACTTCATACTCCCGGCGTACACAAAAACACGTGGACACAATAATCGTTTAGTTCACAACTGAAACGTTCATTTAATTTTACAAAAATAAAATGTCTTTTAACGGCACGTGACAATATCTCGAATTTTGTGTGTGGTGTGCCAGATTTTATAGTGTAGTTTTATTTTATATTTCATAAATCATTTTGTGCAATAAGTGTCAACTCTCAAGATGTCGAATACGGAAGACCAGGATGTGTCCGGTATCGAGATGGGTACTCTGGACAAAAGGAATCGTTTTCAAGTGAACAAAGTGAGTACTGGTGAGAGGAATAATGGAACAGCTAAAAACAGTGGAAGTGTGGAACGCGTGCAAAGGATGAGCCAAGTCGGGAAAAGCAGTTTTCGAGATACAGATAAACCTTCGCGGTTCAAGGACGTGCACGCTGCAACTAGGTTCCAGGTGTGTATGATAGGAACATAAAATTTATATGAAATTTGATAGATTAGAATATTTATTTTTCTATTTTTTGTTTGTTTTTAAATGCGTTTCCATTTAAACTTTAAATACTCGAGTAGACCTCCATCACATCTAGTACTATTACTCGATTACTCCAGTACCATTACTGTAGTTCTAAAAACCAGCACAATTGCTTATAGATTTTTTTTATTTTGTGAATACTATTTAATTATTGCAAAAAAAAACTATAAATGCTATATAAAATTCTGGATCTATGCCTTTTATATATTAAAACGTCTATAAATTTGATGACTTAACAACAATAATATTACGACTACCACTGGTCGGCCTAATACATTTTTTCTTTTTTTTATATTGATCAAAAAAATTACTAAATGTAGATGTTAAGATAGTTATAATTATTAAAATAAAATTAAAAAAATAATGCAGTCGCCGAGGAGATGGAGATCAAAAGTATGAGTCTTTATAAATAGATATGTATATTTCTTAATTTATTATACTTTTTATGTTATATAATAATAATCTAGAAAATAATTTTATATAAATATTCCGGTTATAAAAATAAATAGTTAATTTTAAACTATTTAATTATTAAACAAATTTAGTAATAATTAAACTGATGTCAAATATATTTAACCTAAAGTTAGACAATATCATATTAGATTATTATTATTAATAGCATACTAAGATCTTCAAACGCATAATTCTAATAAATTTACATTTAAGAGATTCTTTATATTTAGAATTTCGTTTTTAACAGATGCAACGTTTAAATCATCACCGTATACATGTTTACAAAATATACCTGTGTAAATTTTCAAGATTCTAAGATAAATGTTGAAATAAGACATAATGTCAATAAAATCATTAAATGTCTGTTTAATATACTTGTATTATGCTGATTGTTTTTCTGATTGTAATTGAAAAGAAATAAGAACAATGAATTTTCACTGCAACGATTACAAATTTATAATAAAATCTCTTCAAGATGATAATAGTTATCAACTCTTCCGTGAAATTGAGTCCGTAGGTCAAGGACTGTGCAATCGATTATTTTATATGCTGAACATAAATATAACATTTATATATTATCATATGTTATTAAATGACAGATTTTAATTTGCATTTTTATGCATAAAAATAATTTGCTGTAATACGAATTAATTTGAATATATTTTATTAGTCAGAACTAATGTCATTTTGCATTAGTCATTATTGAACGAACTTTTTTTAAAATAATTACCAATATAACTGTTATATCAAGACTATGAAGTTTTTAAATTTTGCGAGCATAGAAATGAATTTTCTTTAATTAAAATTCAATAGTCAGAAGCTTCATAAATATTACTAGTAACTACTGGTTTCAATCTAACAAAAAAAAATTTTCTATTTGTAAACTTGAATAAAAAACAATTAAACAATTTTAATATTACCCTTATGGAATGTTTCGTCTTCTAATGTTATTAGTGTAAGTTTTTTATCAGTTGTTTTAAACTAAACAGATGGTTCAAGGCATAGGAAGTAATTTATATTAAAACTGATAAGCAAAGTAGATGCATTGCAAGCATAACAGATAAGTTAAAACTAACATTCAGCTCATGCAACAAAGAAAAAAGCATCTCATAAAATAATTTTTAAAAAAGTCATATGAAAATAAAATATTATTCTTTAATTTCAAATAATATTCCATTTGAATATTTTATGAATGAATGTAAACGTGGCAACGATGCTTTTACTATGGGTAACGAAAAAAATCATTGTAGAAATTTAAGATAAGGAAGTAGGAACCCCTCTGTGCCAGGTGTGCCGAACCAATCGTAGAAATTAATCCCTTGAAATATTTCTTAACAACTAGATAGAAAATAGTTTTTAATATTTTTTTTGAACTTCAATCATTTATATTTATATTAATTGTGTACATGATTTCACTACATTTTTTATTTACTATTCTTAAATATTACATACATTTTTATGAATGACTGATTCTGAAATATGTTTTATTTTATAAATGGTAACATATTAATCTGAGTTTTAATGTATTAAATCATAACTTCGATAATTATATATTATAATTTTAGAATTGTTAATCATTGTTATTACATTTAATTTAATTTTTTAATTTGCCATGGGTTAACCCAGGGCAAAACATATTGTATCGTTGCAATGCACGAGTGGAAAGGGTTAGTAGTTTAATTTTGAACATTATTTTTATTTTAATATTTATATATATTTTTTATATATATATATATATATATATATATTATGTGTATATGTATATATAGGATTTTTCCCTTCATCTTTAAATTAAAAATTTATACATGTGGTAACTAGAGCATGATTAAATATATAATACTATTCGTGATACTCTATTTGAATACTTTACGTTTGTACTTTTATTTTATAATTCATTTATGATATTGGAATGTTATTCCCAAAAAATATGCCCATTACATAATTACTATGTATCAAGTTTAGGAAACGAAGGACCGATTTAGAAACTTTTTTTTGAATAGCATTTTATGTTCAATGTATTTTATATTATTATATCAATTTTTTTATTAATTAGTAAATAGCAATCAAAATTACATAAAATTCTATAAGCTATTGTGCTATGGTTTAAAAACGAAAAATTATATATATATAATAAATGTAATAATAATATAAATAATAATGATAATGATAACAGTAATAATAATAAGAATAATAATGAGAATGATAATAGTAATAATAATAATAATAATAATATAAAAATAAAAAATAATAATAATAATAAAATAATAGTATCAGGATCACTCCATTAAGTGATCTTAAAGAAAATAAATCTACTCAAGTAGATCTATGGGCCAGTTTATATATACAATAATTATCTATTTCTACACCATTATTCTGTATTACTAATTTATCAAATATTTTATTCTTTACATCGATAACTATCTGCAACTTCAATTTTACTCCTCTGCAGGTTACTCAAAAATGCATAATATTTATATTTATTTTATCAAAGAACCGTTTTACGATTCGACCTCAATTCAAATAACTGATTATTTATGTTTTACAAAATTTTATGATCAAGTCATTTATTTTAGTAAGTGATGCATACAAAAATAGCTAAATTGAATACTATTTTATCGCCGTTTGGTTTTAAAACGCAATAATAATAGACTATGGCGATACTGTTGTATTTCGAAATCTTTTGTGAAATGATTGCCTCATTATTAAATAACAAATTACGCGAAAATAGAAATATGATACTATTCTTTGTTCAAAGCTATGAAGTGCAAATTTAATACGATCTAGATCCTAGAATAACTGTAATTAGATAGTTGTTCTATGTATTTTTATAGTTACTTAATTAAACAATTAATAATAGTTTATTGAATTTGTTAGACAAGTGCCAGTGTAAATATGTATGCTTAAATCTTGTTATTTTAGATTTATAATAAAAAGATAATTCATTAAATATTATTGGTTAGTGGGTAAAAACTAATCTAAAACACTGATAATTTGTTACCTTTATATTAAAAATAATAACTCCATGGTATATATGCAGGGTGTCCCAGAATTAACGTCAAGCCGTAACGGGGTATGTAATACTCATAATAGTATTGACCTTCTGTACTAAACTTTTTCAAAAAAATCTTATGTTTGTCAAATATAAACTATCAAGTGCAACCTAGAGCTTTGGTGAAACTATCACCATTTTTCTGTATTGTGGTTAATTTTTTGTTTATTTTTTTTTTTAATTTGGAACCGAATCCGTATTAATATTGCTAGCACCACGGTGAAAAAATAATAACACAATTGCCTCAAGTTTTCGAAAATTAAGACTTTTGTTGATCTATGAATTTAAATTTTTTAAAATCGGTCGACTTTGATGGACTCCCTTTCTAAAAAAATTACTAAAGTGTGTTAAAAGGTTTTATCAAAAGTTAGCATATTTAATCAGGATTGCAACATGGTACAATAGATGATAATTGTATTATTGAAAAGTTTCGATTATATTTTGTCGATTATATTTCGTTCCCATCACATTGACTTGATATATATCCTTCCCATTATTGGAAACGTTAATTATTTCTCGCTAAGCCTGCAATTATTCTTCCTGATTTATTGCATAAATTAATTTGTATGTAATCAATCGATTGTTTTTTGTCGTTATCTAATTGATCTGCCATTGTTGCATTGTATT
>NW_020536999.1:31264831-31323971 GCF_003426905.1 Ctenocephalides felis | reverse complement strand
TTTTATTAGTCAGAACTAATGTCATTTTGCATTAGTCATTATTGAACGAACTTTTTTTAAAATAATTACCAATATAACTGTTATATCAAGACTATGAAGTTTTTAAATTTTGCGAGCATAGAAATGAATTTTCTTTAATTAAAATTCAATAGTCAGAAGCTTCATAAATATTACTAGTAACTGCTGGTTTCAATCTAACAAAAAAAAGTTTTCTATTTGTAAACTTGAATAAAAAACAATTAAACAATTTTAATATTACCCTTATGGAATGTTTCGTCTTCTAATGTTATTAGTGTAAGTTTTTTATCAGTTGTTTTAAACTAAACAGATGGTTCAAGGCATAGGAAGTAATTTATATTAAAACTGATAAGCAAAGTAGAGATGCATTGCAAGCATAACAGATAAGTTAAAACTAACATTCAGCTCATGCAACAAAGAAAAAAGCATCTCATAAAATAATTTTTAAAAAGTCATATGAAAATAAAATATTATTCTTTAATTTTAAATAATATTCCATTTGAATATTTTATGAATGAATGTAAAACGTGCAACGATGCTTTTACTATGGGTAACGAAAAAAATCATTGTAGAAATTTAAGATAAGGAAGTAGGAACCCTCTGTGCCAGGTGTGCCGAACCAATCGTAGAAATTAATCCCTTGAAATATTTCTTAACAACTAGATAGAAAATAGTTTTTAATATTTTTTTTGAACTTCAATCATTTATATTTATATTAATTGTGTACATGATTTCACTACATTTTTTATTTACTATTCTTAAATATTACATACATTTTTATGAATGACTGATTCTGAAATATGTTTTATTTTATAAATGGTAACATATTAATCTGAGTTTTAATGTATTAAATCATAACTTCGATAATTATATATTATAATTTTAGAATTGTTAATCATTGTTATTACATTTAATTTAATTTTTTAATTTGCCATGGGTTAACCCAGGGCAAAACATATTGTATCGTTGCAATGCACGAGTGGAAAGGGTTAGTAGTTTAATTTTGAACATTATTTTTATATTTAATATTTATATATAATTTATATATATATATATATATATATATATATATATGTGTATATGTATATATAGGATTTTTCCCTTCATCTTTAAATTAAAAATTTATACATGTGGTAACTAGAGCATGATTAAATATATAATACTATTCGTGATACTCTATTTGAATACTTTACGTTTGTACTTTTATTTTATAATTCATTTATGATATTGGAATGTTATTCCCAAAAAATATGCCCATTACATAATTACTATGTATCAAGTTTAGGAAACGAAGGACCGATTTAGAAACTTTTTTTTGAATAGCATTTTATGTTCAATGTATTTTATATTATTATATCAATTTTTTTATTAATTAGTAAATAGCAATCAAAATTACATAAAATTCTATAAGCTATTGTGCTATGGTTTAAAAACGAAAAATTATATATATATAATAAATGTAATAATAATATAAATAATAATGATAATGATAACAGTAATAATAATAAGAATAATAATGAGAATGATAATAGTAATAATAATAATAATAATAATATAAAAATAAAAAATAATAATAATAATAAAATAATAGTATCAGGATCACTCCATTAAGTGATCTTAAAGAAAATAAATCTACTCAAGTAGATCTATGGGCCAGTTTATTATATATCAATAATTTATCTATTCTACACCATTTATTCTGTATTACTAATTTATCAAATACTTTAATCTTTACACCGATAACTATCTGCAACTTCAATTTTACTCCTCTGCAGGTTACTCAAAAATGCATAATATTTATATTTATTTTATCAAAGAACCGTTTTACGATTCGACCTCAATTCAAATAACTGATTATTTATGTTTTACAAAATTTTATGATCAAGTCATTTATTTTAGTAAGTGATGCATACAAAAATAGCTAAATTGAATACTATTTTATCGCCGTTTGGTTTTAAAACGCAATAATAATAGACTATGGCGATACTGTTGTATTTCGAAATCTTTTGTGAAATGATTGCCTCATTATTAAATAACAAATTACGCGAAAATAGTAATATGATACTATTCTTTGTTCAAAGCTATGACGTGCAAATTTAATACGATCTAGATCCTAGAATAACTGTAATTAGATAGTTGTTCTATGTATTTTTATAGTTACTTAATTAAACAATTAATAATAGTTTATTGAATTTGTTAGACAAGTGCCAGTGTAAATATGTATGCTTAAATCTTGTTATTTTAGATTTATAATAAAAAATAATTCATTAAATATATTTGGATAGTGGGTAAAAACTAATCTAAAACACTGATAATTTGTTACCTTTATATTAAAAAATAATAACTCCATGGTATATATGCAGGGTGTCCCAGAACTTAACGTCAAGCCGTAACGGGGTATGTAATACTCATAATAGTATTGACCTTCTGTACTAAACTTTTTCAAAAAAATCTTATGTTTGTCAAATATAAACTATCAAGTGCAACCTAGAGCTTTGGTGAAACTATCACCATTTTTCTGATTATTGTGGTTAATTTTTTTGTTTATTTTTTTTTTTAATTTGGAACCGAATCCGTAATTAATATTGCTAGCACCACGGTGAAAAAATAATAACACAATTGCCTCAAGTTTTCGAAAATTAAGACTTTTTGTTGATCTATGAATTTAAATTTTTTAAAATCGGTCGACTTTGATGGACTCTCCTTTCTAAAAAAATTACTAAAGTGTGTTAAAAGGTTTTATCAAAAGTTAGCATATTTAATCAGGATTGCAACATGGTACAAGATAATTGTATTATTGAAAAGTTTCGATTATATTTTGTCGATTATATTTCGTTCCCATCACATTGACTTGATATATCCTTCCCATTATTGGAAACGTTAATTATTTCTCGCTAAGCCTGCAATTATTCTTCCTGATTTATTGCATAAATTAATTTGTATGTAATCAATCGATTGTTTTTTTGTCGTTATCTAATTGATCTGCCATTGTTGCATTGTATTTCTAATATTTTTTATGCATAAGGTGTGGTGACTTCACAACAGCTAATTTCTTCACGTGTAACGGAAAACGCGATCAACTTGATTTATTGCAAACGAACTGATAAGAGCTAACAGGAAGCATTCATATTGTCAGTTCTATTAATCTTAAACACTTCGACTACACTTTTGTTTTTACATTTTTTTAAATAATTCATTATAGTTCTTAAAATTTGGAACCGCCTAATTTCGAATTACTTTGCTCCTTGATTTAGAGAAGGTGCTGCAAGTATTTTCTTCAAAAGACAATGATAAATATAGGGCTTTCCTGCGGATTAATGGTTAGACTAGGTGATTTCAAACAATAGTCGGTTTTCACTTGGAAATATATATAGCAAGATATATCTAAGTGAAAATAGCTCATAAATAAAAATTTATCAGTATTAAACAATTTGAAATAAATTTATCAAAAGCAGATAGACCCAGCGGCGTTAAGTTAAATCATCATAACAGTTTATTTTCTTAATCATATTTAAATAGCAATTAAAAAATTTAATTTTCACAACGTTTTATATGGCCCTCAAGTTCTTAGTGAGTTCAAATAAAATTAACAAAAAAAGGTATCAGCTCTATTTTTTTATTAAACATTAGTCAGAACATATTTTAGATCTATCTTTCAAAGTGAACGGCTGTTCGAATTGGGTGCTCAAATTTAAACAAATTTTTATGATACAAATATTAAGTGATGTTTTCCAATAATAACATGTGCATGTCCATTGTGTAAAATATTCTTTGTTTTTATCTTTCGTGTCTTTATTCTTATTTTTCATTATGATTCTCTTGTAATTATATATAACAAGCAAATATTGAACTTGGATTTTTTCATTATTTATTTAAAATAACACTCAGAACAGTGTATAATTTTGTCGGTATATATTTCATTCTATTCATTAATTTGCACTCTTATTAATAAATTTATTATGAAAATATTCCTTTAATATTTAATAATAAAATTACTAAAAAGTTCTTGATTTGAATCCTTTATGATGGTTGTATAGAATTTTCCTTACATTTATTACACAATAGCTTAATTGTTAATCAATTTCACTTTTATTAGACTGTGAAGAGGTCAAAATGAAGTCGATGTAAAAAGTTTCGAATACATTATTTCTTGTAGTAACCACAAGATTATGCACGCAAACGGTCAAGGCGATGATTATTAGGGTTAAGCATCAGTGTTGAACTCTTACCCAAAGTATTTTGTTAGTCAGTTACTGTTAAAATATCCTAAATTATTGAAAGTATTTATTCCAACCTGCCCGTATTTCCTCTTTTCAACTAAACCTTCTTTTGTGCTACCAATTTTTTCTTTATTACACTTGTAAGATAAAATTTGTTTGCAAGTGCTAGAGGTTCGAAAATTAAAATTTATCGTGAATTGTAGGAATATAATGTTATTTAAAAATTAATATTATTTAATCAATTTTTACCATTGATTGATGAACCCATTCAGCTTCACCATTTTATAAACGTATGGTCATCTAAATAGCAGGCCCAAATTGAATATGATAATAATTTGTACTATTTTTTCATCCAAACGTCTACTCTTATATATAATAGTTCTTTAAATAAATAGACTATTTAGTATGTAAATGCTTATGAGCAATATTTTCTCTCCTAACGATTACTATTACTCTCGATTAGTTTGAAAATTAATGTTTCAAGTATAAAAGTAATAGTTGATGATACTATCTTTTTTGTCATTGGTGTGTAATAAAAACTCTTGTAACAAATGCAATGAGGCGACTCAAGGGAAATTTACGAAAAAGGTCTGAACTCGAAATACATCTGTCCTAGCACATGCTGAAAGAGCAACCTTGTCCTACTTTATTTTTATAAAACATTTTAGTTTTATAAAGCTTACTAATTGAAGCGCACGATCTAGCGCAGTTTGTCATGATTTTTTTTTTAAATAATTGAATACAATCATATTTATTTATTTTTATTTTTTACAGGTTTCACCTGAAAATGACAATGATAGTGATGATAGTGAGGATGAGGAAGGAAATTTACTTGGTACAGGTGCTACTGATACTGCCGCCAGTTATGACACAAAATACACCAAGAGCTTCAGGTACTATTATAATATTATAGAACATAAAAATATTTAATTCCATAACTCCAACATAAAAATATTTAATTCCATAACTCCAAACCTACTTCAGGTATATTCGAACTGTTTTAAATTTAATGAACTTTACAGAATATAAAGAATTGAAATAATTCAGATATTTTTACACGTTTAAATTTGAATGTTGCATAATACAAAATACAGCTACTGATTGTTATATTATATCATGTATGTATTCAATAATTCTTTGGAAACTTATTCCAATCATGTTGTCAAAATATTCCATTATCCATATTTTTGCCACATATATTTCAAACAAAGCATTTCCTTTCCAATTATGATATAAGTTGTTATATATATATATATATATATATATATATATATATATATAAATAGCTACACGTCTATTATAATTTTTATTACCCACCGACAAAGTATTCATAAATCAATATGTAATAAAAACACAATACTCGGTACCGCCAAATTATTCTGTCTATCGGTCAATGTGCTTCTATAATAATGAATCACTTCAATTTTGAATTAAATTTTTATAAAATTTCCATTCGAGTTCAGATTCGATGAATTTTAATGCTTTTGCTTTAGATGGCCGAAATAAAAATTAATGAGTCATTTTTTGTCTCTATATTGGGATCGATATGTGCAAATTTGCCGGACCGACCGTCCAGATATTCCATAGAAACTACATCATTCATATAAATGCAAATGTGTCTGAGAATTTACATATTTATAATAAAATTCTTGATTATTGCGTCGTAATTACTATGGTAAAGTAGGAGGCTATATTTACCATGATTATTCTGGAATATTGATAATCTGTGTAATAGTTAAGAATAATAATCAATTATAATTATTTATTAGTAATAAATTAACACTTGTTGAACAACACGGAAATAAAACATTAAAATCTTAAAATTTTAAACTTCTTTAGGAAACTACTATCAACATGTTTTGAATTACGGTTTGTGTAGACTTCATAAAAAAATGTACTAGCAGCTTTCTAATCTTCTCACAGACCATAAAAGAATAAATGATCTGGAATGTGGTTGTGCTTCCTAATCTGACTACAGATTTGTAAATAAATATTCGTTTTAACATTAAATGCCACATGTAGAGTCACTTACCTAAATGGTTTCAAACAAAGTTGTATTATATGTACCAAAATTTTTAATTTGGAATTTATGATTGTTGGCGTTACCTAACCTTTAGCCCAAACTTAATATTTCATTTCAAACGTATTATTTTATTACCTTATTTCCTCTAGGTATTACTGTAAATTATTATGTGTAAGGTGTAACCCTTACCTATTAGTAAGAGTGTAAAGAATAAATAAACATAAGATTTTCAAATATAGTAAATAATATTAATGTAAAAAAAGAATCGCAATTTTTTATCGATTTGAGACATAAATCCTATTACAATTTATTCCTAATTATGTGCAATCAGTCATAATCAATTTAGTTGGCTAATTATTAGTTCCGAAAGATTTTTATTCAGTCAGTTTGATCAATGATTTATATTTTAATTATTATTATTATTTAATATAATTAATCATAACCTAGAGTTTCTAAATATTGCTTACTTGGTATTAAATAAAGTTAGGATGAATTTCCACTTTCGTCACAGATAGAAACGACGATATTGACCTTTTGTTTTGTTTAATACCACTTTCCGTTCTGGATAAAATTACTAGAATGATTTCCAACGACCTGGAAATGTCGGAAATTTTCTAACCTAAGTAATTCATGCTTCTATTTTTGCCTGTGTCTTTTACTGTATGGCACATTTACGACTTTTGTTGGAATCCTGTGTCATTCCAAATATAGTACTATATAGTTTCTATATCATCCATCGGTTATAATATAAAACTAAAAGGAAAATTACTAATGGCCCGTGGTTTTTAATTAACAAAATCATACACAATATTCCTTCAACATTAATACCTTCCGGATAAATGATTCAAATGTATAGCCACGAATGTCGGAAAATTTTCAGAGTTCTAAATAATTCATGCTTCATCTTTGGAGATGGCTTTTACTATTGAAGTCTCTATGTACAATATCATTGGTTACATATCATGGCATTTTTGACATTTTTATCTTTCCTGTGTTTTGTCATTTCAAAAATAGTTTTAGCTTCTATTCCAATCCAGCGCTTACAATCCAAAACTTTTAGGACGATTACTTATGTTTAATAGGACTTTCCAAACTGCTTTTCTTGTTAACATCCACCATAAAAAAGTGTTAAGGTTATTGTACATAATCATCTACCTACAGTAGGTACAGGCAACCCCCGCTTAAGGCGGTACTTGTATAACACGGTTTAAGAATTGAATCCACCACCCTCATAACACGGTACTTTTAAATCTATAACTTGGTTTGAGAATTGAGCAAATCCCTAATAAAACATAAAATATAGTAAAACCTATGAAAATCATACTTCATCTAATCTAATCTAAAATTAGTAAAATCGCCGTAAAATAGCTCAATAAATGTGGTGAAACTTGTGCAAAAGATAAGTAATTCTATATATATTATTTGCAGGCATACGTTCTATCGAAAAATATTCTATGATTATGCGAACAATGTATTTCATTTCTTAAACAAAGATCCTTTAAATAAAATGAGCTTAATAGTTTAAAAAAGATAACTTTGCATGTGTTAAATATATATAAATATAATTTTGCTAAAAGCAAGTAAACGCAAATATAATTTTTTTTGCAAAAAATAATGCACGAATCTGATAGTACAGATCTCTGCTCAGATGATGAGGATATCTTTCAAAAAAGGATCGCCTTGGATAGCACTTACTTATTAGTTATGACGAAGAAAATTTATTTTTTTCATGTGTAGTATATCACTTCAAAAAAATTAATAAATATAACAATATTCATTATAAAATCATGATATGTAGCAAGTTTTTTCAAACTCTTGGAATGTAACCCCTCTTTTTGTACTAGTTCTTTGTCCCATATAGCACGGATCCGCATAATACGATATTTTTTTGGAACGTTATAACGGGGGTTACCTGTACATGATTATGAATAATAAGAAGAGCAGTGAAACATTGTTTGAATATTCACAGTGATCAATGGAAGAAATAGCGACAATAGCATTTCCTTAATATTAACATTATACCACCTAAAAAAGATATTGAACAAGGAACTGCCAATATAAAAAATTGTATACCATAGTCAATAGGAGCAAATCCTACCATCTTTTTCTGTATTTTACAGTTACATTTAATTTACCTTTACAACTCATGGATTTATACGAATAAGTCTGAATGCATATTCAATATTTAATATAAAAAAAAATATTTCCAGGCACTTCACTCGCGAAGCTTTGCCGAGACTGGACAACTACCGTAACATAATGTCAATTCAGGCTGCGTACCGGCCGACGCTGGATGAATTGCACAATGCAACGCTCACCCAAGGGTCGCCGCCGCTATATTATGAATTTAATTATGTACTAACATAGCGAAGAATACTATTTTACTGTATTTATTCGGCAGGGAATTTTTATGAAGAATTTCGATTATGGACTCAGTGGAATACTTTGATACTGTTACTGTATGGGTTATGGCTTTCGAATTCGATTTTTTGATAGAGAATTTAGGTAGGAGTCAGTCTGGTACTGAGATCATTGAAGTAAGTAATTGATACACATCTGGTGATAGCACACATAGAACTTATAGACTCGGAAAATTCAAGAATAAGCAGGACGTTTTTAAAAAAAAGAGAAACTGATTTGTACCTATTTTTTTAAGTCATTCTCAAGTTTTTGACCATAATCAAAGTTTGACCATAACCTAAGTTCGAACTTTCTCAGTCTATGCAACACAACTATTTAAAAAAAATCCATAAAAAATAACCACAATGAACAAAATTTGATTATGGTCAATTTGATAACTAAGGAGCCAGTCATACTTGTTTGCTGCGTGGGTTTGATCTGGCATTCGATTCAATTTTTCGATAGACAATTTAGGTAGGAGTCAGTTTAGAACTGACATTTTATTCTGAGCAATTGATTCAATTAGGTTTTAGAGTCAAATCTGAGGTTCGCCAGGCACCCATCCAGTTTAGAAATAGAAGAGAAACTAAGTTGTACCTATTTTTTCAAGTCATCCTTAGTTTTTGAGTCCCAAGTTCAAGCTTTCTCAGTGTATGCAACACAACTATTTAAAAAATTCCATAAAAATAACCATAATGAGCAAAACTTGATTAGCAGTTGCATTGTGGTAGTAAAAACTGTCAAATTGGTCAATTTGATAACTAAGGAGCCAGTCATTCTTGTTTACTGCTTGGGTTTGATCTGGCTTTCCAATTCGATTTTTTTTATAGAGATTTTAGGTAGGAGTCAATCTGAAACTGAGATGTTGATGTTGAGCAATTGATTCAATTAAGTTCTAGACTCAAATTTAAACATCGGCAGGCTCCCATTCAGTTTAGAAATACAAGAGAAACTTAGTTGTACCTATTTTTTTTAAGTCATCCTTAGGTTTTTGAGTTCCAAGTTCGAGCGTTCGAACAAGAAAAAAAAATACATAGTCAATTTGAATTTGAATTAAGGAGCCATTTCTATGATAAAATGGACCATAACAACACTATGTCAAAAACTGTCGAAATTCTATGTATTTTCTATGCAGTTATAGAACAAAACTGCATCTTTCTGATCTTTCATGCTCAGAAATGATCAACACATGCGTGAAGTTAGGTTTTACATATAAAACATGACTTCAAAGACTTCAAAGTTTTTCCTACCAATTTATTTGAAGTAATGACCGTAACATGACGTTACCATAACAACGGTATGTTACAGTCTTTTTATCGGAAGATTGGCTCCTAAATATATATCATGTATAATAGGTGAGTAAAACTCTATATTAAACAATATTTAATTGAATATAGAGTTTGTCTCACACACTTTTCAACAATAAATATATTATGTTTTCTTCATTTAATATATCTAAATTGTCTTAAGAAAATATATTTATGGAAAATGCCTGCATGAAAAATCTTTTAATACGTAGTAGAATTTTTGGGATAAAACATAAATGTTTGTATTTGTATAATTTTCTTCAATATCATGACCAACATTTATTTTGTAATTTAAGCTAAATACTTATAAGAATTTTTACGGTTTTATCTGTTTTAGCATTTTTTTTCTTGAGTAAGCGATTTTTTCCGTTTCTAATCCAATTGTAAATTCTAATTTTAGAGCTTTCTCTAAATTTAATAAAATACGATAGTTTTGGTAGGTACTTATTTACACATCAATGAACACACATTTTTTAAATTGACACCCTTAATAATGACCTGTTTTCTAAAATAATGGCGTTTAAAATCGAAAACTTCGAACTCTATATTCTACTATTGACTTTACTTTGTTTTCGAATACTGCTGATCTCAACGTGTGTCAAACTTTCTATGATGGTTAGTTTAGAATAATACCTAGTTGAATATTATACTCAATAATTAATTACCAGAATTTAGAATCCTTATCCGGCAATGAGAATGAAACATTATTGACACTTAGCGTTTATTCTACAATATGCATTCTTAACTGCATTTGGACATTATTATATCAACAAATGTCATTTATATTCATCGATGATTTTCTATGCATGAATAATTTTCGCATATTGAAAATATGTCAAACACAATATCGAACAATTGTAGTTTTATCGAGTTGTGTAGTACAATATGCAATTCGACCGTGAAAAAATCATTTGCAAAGTTTGGTCCTTGAAATGCATGGCGTGCAAATTTGAATTCATCCTATTTATTGATTTGTGATGAAAATGTTTTGAATAGAAGCAGCATTTGTGGGTTTTCATTTGCATATTTATTGGGGAACTAGAATCTACTATTTTAACTCGGTTACAGTTGGTCATGAAATGTAATTAAAGCACCTGTGCATTGGTGGAGTTTATATTTATAATCATTTTATTTAAGCAAACTTATTCAATTTTAATATTTATAATTTACACAATTTTTTAGATTGATGGAATACATTTGTAGTAATACAAAATAAGCGAAATGCCATAATTTTGGAAAAATTGCTGTATCACTTTTCTGGAAATTGTTTCAGAAATTAACCATTTCAAGAAACATTTACTCGTGCAACCCAATATTATGCATTATTGTTTGTGTCATTAGATGCAGTACTAATAATTTTATTATCGCCGTTAAAACATCTTTTAGAGCATATAAACTTCAATTTCTTATATAATTCCATTTTCATATGTATGTTAGTATACTATGCTGAATGACGCATCCATTGTATTCAGATTATAGTAATTGCGATGACTTCTTCTTACTATAAAAAGAAACGGTACATAGTCATTTTAAATAAAGGAATAATTTGCGATAAAATGATTATTCTATTTTGGTTTAAAAATAGAACATGTTAGATGCCATGTTTAACTAAAATCAATACCAGTTATCTTTTTCGTTTGCATTGTGCAAATATCCAAGTGCATATTCGTGGGCGAGTTTATAACACTATTTCATATATTTCATTTTATACCAGAAGATAAATTTTCTTGATCTATTTTAGGAATTAGTGATATTTCTAACTTAACAATAAAAAATTGATCATTATTCAGTAGATCCACTGAAACATGGGAATTTCAGATTTAAAATAATTGATTGATATCCCATGTCAAACCAGTATCTCTCTTTTAACATATACCTATTTTAGGTGATGTGATAATCTATCATACCGGTTATAAAGGAGACATTGATTACTATTGTGTTTAAAATTACTTTTAAGACATTCATAACTTGCAAAATTAACTTATTTTTATCTATTTTAAATTCATAAATTTATAAGTAAGTTAGACCATCTAAGCTAGACAATCCTGAGATCATTCAATTTTATTTATACAAAGTTGTATTAAAATCAGATGTTGTCATCAGATGTTACATAATCACGTGCTAAGGTATTTTCCGTATATTCTTTAAATTATTTCATCCTTAGAAACACTTGGCGACAGTATTTTCTTCTGCAGTTCTAATTAAAAAGTATTTGCTCACACATTAGATGTTGTGATATTTGTTTTTCACATTGAAAGCACTTTAGCTTAATTAAGTTATATTTATTTTAATATTAGAACTGCTTTACTATTTAGTACTATGCTGATGATTTTACAAATAAGAAATATGCAATGATATAATATTTAATTCATGCATGTGGAATAATTTGAATGACTATTTGAAAAAAGCCCACAAGCAGTTTTCACATGATGTGGGTGGATGTAGAAATATTTGATTTATTACACTTTGCTAACTTTTGATTGAGATATTATAATTCAAGTTTAGTAGTTTGTTATAATCATAACTATATTCGTGAATTATGAAAACGTCAATTTAAGAAGCATGCAATAATTTATTTATCATTTTTGCTCGATCTTAGTATTTTCCAAGACCAAACAATAATGCATACCTGATATCAAAATGTTGAGAGATTTTAATTTTATTCTGTTGATTTTTGACCAATTAAATTACATTATTATGAGGCAAATAGTTTCTTACGCTATTAAGAAATATGTAATAAAATCAGTCTCTAAAATAGTTTTGTAGGGAATTCTCTACATGTCTTATTTTGTTTCTAATAATTCTCTATTTGACTGTTCTACTGAAATCCAACAAACGATATTTATCTGTTTTTGAGAGAGGGATCAATTTGAAATTATCAATAATTTTAGTATCACTTTGTTTGCATCATGGCTTCATTTATAATACAAAGTTTAATTCATTTGTATCAATCAAAAATCCTTTTCAATTGTGGTCCGATTGATATTTTATCAATTGACTCTTTAGGAGTCAAGTGGCTTGTGGAATGCTCTCTTCAGTATAATTTAGTTGTTACCAATATGATTTATGTTTATTGAAATTTTTTTCATTACAAGTACAATTTTCAAAACAATTAAACTGAATAAGCATCGATTCTTACTAAATGAAATTTTGAGTAGCGTGGGATCTATGTTTTAAATTTTCAATCATTTTTTTCGTGACAAAATGTAAATATGTGCACGTCTCTTTAAACAATACTACTAATAATTACTCTTTACACCACATGGACGTAAATAATTGTTCACTACATGTTATTTATGACTAATTGAGATCGCAACGAGATAATTTGCGACTTTTATAAACACGTTATTGTTCGTATTTAATTGATGTAATTTAATTATAGTATATGGCTACGAATTCTTTGTTAAATAGAGATGACAAGATACTAAGGTAATTGTGGCTTCTTGAATGAACGCAGTATAGTTAATGACTTGGAAAATTTTGTCAGCCAGAGGTGCACCATTTTTATATTACTTTTAAAAAACTCGGCTTTAGAGATTTTTTAAACCAGGTCAACATGATTTAATCATTCCTTCTTCTGTATATCCAAGAGCTCACATGTTTTAAATTTGAGTTTAATTTTATTTAGGTAATTTTTTATGGAAACTGAGGCACTGCCTAATCTTTAATATTTCAACTGTTTATAATATTTCCAAAAGATCGACAACCTTTCTAAAATATCTAATACATCATACCTAGTATAATCCCATTTTAGTATAAACATTTTCGTTCATTCTGTATAGTATATAAAAAAAAATTGTTTGATATGATGTAAATATAAATTCGCATTAAATATTCTTTTATATTTATTCCGAACTGTACTCTTGTTTAATTAGTTCATTCAACTTTTTTCGAGTTATCACCTTTGTAATAAAAATTTACATAATTTCTATTATTCATAAGTAATCGTTTTACTCAGAAGTGTCATACATTGTTACTCATGGTAGGTAATTATATTACATTTTGTTTAACTTTTTCATCAGTTAGTTTACAAATTGTTCCTGGATAATTGGTCAATAAATATTTATTAGTATTATGCTAATTTGGTGAATACGCACAAAAATGATTGCTTTGGACATGTGCCAGAATTTGCGAATTTTTTATAGAGATTTGAAACAATTTTGTTTAAAATAATTTTGTTGTTTTAAGCTATTTATTAAATATAATTCCCTCTTTGGAATACATACATATTCGTAATTAATTTGTTAAAAACTAGTTAGGCAATAATTAATAAATTAGTTTAGTAGTAAGTAAGTTTAGTACATCGGAGTCCATTTTAATATCCAAATTTCTGTAAGTTGACCCTTAAACTGGAGATGATACTAAAGATCAACATTCACCTAAAGGAATCGGTAATTATTTAATCGTCAATAAGTTTGAATCAAGTATGAACACAAAATTTTGTAATCACTAAATTTAGCGTTTCATTTTCCTTTAATTTTAAATTTATTATATTATAAATATAACACCAATTATCTTGTCGGATGTTCTATAACTCGATTACACACGTCATTAGTTCTCCTAGAGGGCTTGGGTTAGTATTTGACACCTTTTATTGACCCTAATGTGCGTCCAAGCATTTTTTCTATTTGCATCATCGAAAAGTTGACTAACATCAATTTAAATGCTCCTTTAGAGGAAACCTTTAACTGTTAAATTGTCCTTCTTGATATGGAGAAACACGTGATTTTATTGTCTTATTTCATTTGATGATCAAATACTGAAATGCATTATGGTTTCATTTTATAATAATATAACATTAAATTAAGTTCTGGAATTCGAAGGCTCGAAAGTTCAAAGATTTGATTTATATCGTGCATTTATTCAAATAACATTATTCTAAATTTTGGAATATTTTTTTAAGCAGTTCATGATTTTTTGTCTAAAATTTACAAAACAAATTCAAAAAAGTAACATTACGTGAAGTAACTTGACTATTAGAATAAAATACCAAGCTATGTCGTCAATGGTGACAAGCTTATAAAATTTTAATTCGTTTTTATTATTAGATTGTCTTGAGTTAATAAATTAGTTTTCTAAATCGAAAAGTAGATTACACAAATACATGTAATTGCAGCCTGATCTTGAACTGTTTATAAAATATAGAGAAACAGATTTTTAAATACTTTTTCTCTATAAAGATTGAATATAAAAAACCTTATATCTTCAGTTTTATGATTTTTAAATGACATCTACAACAACTATTTCCAAAGTCGATAGTTAAGATAATGAATCTAACCTTCTTAGGTTTTACGACCAGATTTCCCTTGGCGACATAGTTTTCTACACATTTGGATTTCTAATAAAATTATTTGCGCATACGAATATCTCATTATGCTAGAAATGTACCATAGGAATTGCCTTATAAAATTTTTTCACTTGATAATAGAAGATCTAATATTAATTAATATTACGAAATGCGTCCTTGGGATATATTCATTCTTTAAAAATTGTCATCATTTGAAACCTTCATGGTTCAATATAAATAAACAATATAGCTGACGTTTGTGGAACAATGTGTCTTTAATGCTTTTATATTTGTTGGTAATGTGTTGGTGTTTGTCTTATTTACATGTGCTACATTTGCACATTTTGTATGCCGGACTCTGTCATACATAGTAAACTGTGTAGATTTCAAGGATGGTCCTTTGATTTAATTTAATTAACGATTTGATGAATATTTTATTTAAACTAAGAAATTTTACATAGTGTTCTTATATCTTTTTATGGCTTGAATAATATTTAATTTTAATAAAATGCCTGATCGCACAGCAAATAGTTTTTCACTGTTTTTAGTGCCAAGAAAGAATGATGGTTATGTAGACTTTTTGTCAGCTAGTAATAGCTTTATTTTTTTAATATAGTATATAGTTTAAATATTTTGTCTATAGGTATATGATTTTTGAAGCTTTAAAAATCTAGTTTTTTATTTAAAGGGATTTGGGCAAGAAACATTAACATTTCTGGCTCATTTAAAGCGATGATGGTAATAAAATCCTTTCGTTTCTTCTGTAAATATTTTTTTGCAAACCATAGTACATAAAATGCCAAAAATCGAAATCAAATAAATAATTGACATAAATATTCTAATAATAAATATTAGTCTTGTTTGATAGTTTTGCAGTCAGTAACAGTAAGTTACAAATAATTACAATAATCTGTGAAAAGCACAATATTTTACAAAAATATCATATGATGCAGATGTCTAATCAGGCTTTTATTGAAAAAATAAACCAAAAATACATTTTTAATTATTTATGAAAAAATATAATTATTTTTTATTACTATTATTCAAATAAAAATTTTAATCAATATCCTATTTACAACCAACCAATACTGGTTTTGCAATTCAGTCTCGACATGAAAGATTAATTGATTTATGATTTCCTAAATTTAATAAGATTATTATCACCTAATTAAAAACCGTTATCAATACTTAGTAAATACAGATAAATTATATTTATATATTTTACTCACTTTTTATTAGTAACAAAACAAAACGTGATGCTATTTAAGACCCGGTGACGAAATTTTCGTCATTAGATAAAATATCGTAGAATGATTTATGAAGGCGGCGCCTATGTTTATTTCGTAATAAAATTCATGAATCAAGATTGGTGAATGAGTACACGATGTTAAAGATGAAATACTAGGAAGGAAATTTATAATTACCTCTATAAGTCGTGTGCAAACAGGTATATCAATGGTAAAGTCAATATTGACTTAGCTTATTCATGTATTTTTCGAATTCTTTTGAAATTGTTTTTTTTTCTGTGTATTTTCTTTAGGCGTGAGTAGGACTGGATTTCTCTGGAATTCTATATGTTAAAATTATATTTTTCTCTAAAAGATAGTTTATTATTTTGTATAATTTTTAATTTTTTGTAACTATGTTAAAATGATTCAATTTTGTTAATTTTTTTAACATGTTTGAATATTTAGAACAATAAATTATATATGATAATAAACTAAAATAGAATACAATAGAAATATGTAAAAGTAAAAGATTTAATAATCAAATTAATAATTTCATTTGCATATTGTCCCAAAAATTCAACACATTATTTAACTAATATAAATAATTAACATTAGCTTCATTTTGAAGTTTTTTTTTATTATTAATTTACTAAGGAATATAAAATTTTAATCGTTTTGGAGCAATCAATTTTATTCTTCATAATTTGGTAAAGTATAACACAATTTAAGGATTTAATTTTGTGAGTCATTTAAAAAGTAAAAGATAATAATTTATATATGTCTATTCAAATAACGTATAACATTACATACAAACATTATAATATTAAAATTTCAGTTATTTTGAGGTTAATCTGATTGAAAAAGTTTATACCCTCATGATTTTAATCTAGCAGTCTATTCAAAGAAATGATTATAAGGAATGATATTTAATATCTTTATATGGTATATGATCTTTTAGAGCTTTAAAAATTTAGTTATTTCATTTTTAAGGGATTTGGGCAGCGAATATCCAATTTTCTGGCTCATTTAAAGCGATGATTATAAGAAATCAAAAAAATATTAAAATAAGATTACAAAATTTCTATAATGTAGATGCATCTATTCAAATCTATTAAATGTCATGGTTATTTAAATATTTTAAGTTAAAATCGAGTTATCATGACTTTTTCACAAATCAAATAGTAATCAGAATCTGAATATTATTAACTTCCCGTAGGGCAAGTTATAGTAATCGCAAAAAAATCGAAAATGAAAATTTTTATATATCTTTACGTTTCAAAGGTTTCTGAACATTTTGGCATACCTTAGAAAAAATGGATGTATGTGTGTGTGTGTATGTGTGTGTGTATGTGTGTGTGTATGTATGTACGTGTGTGTATGTATGTGCGGATACAAATTTTCGTCGACGATTTCGGGAACACGGATCAACCGATTTGAATAATTCAAAAAACATTCGATTCGTATTGATAAGGAGACGTGCTGATTAGTTTTTGGCGAAGGCAGGTCTAGCCGTTCCGAAGATACGGGGCAAAAAGTGCCGAAAACGGTAGCTCAGTTTTTAAGAGAACGGAGCGTCCGATTTGAATAATTCAAAAAACATTTTACTTGTATTGAAATTTTCATGAAGGTAGGTCTAGCGGTTTTGGAGATATAGAGGAAAAAGTAAAAAAATGAGCCATTTGGCGGTCAAAAATGATCATTAGACATATGTACATCAAATTATCAGATATTTTATAGAGATTTTAACAATAAGTATACATTTTGTTAACATTCCTATGGGTTCCGTACCGATGCTTATGCGTTAGACAGCGACGCGGCGCTTACGCGCTTTATATTTTGTCCCTATGCAGTTAAAGCAGTACGATTTCTTTGAAAAAAAGTTCAGATCTTTCACAATATGTCAAAATAAAAAAAAATTTTTTTTTCAAAAAAAAAAAATTAAATTTTTTTTTTTTTTTAAAAAAAATTTTTTTTCAAAAAAAAGTATTTTTTTGTCCAATTTATAGTTTCTCAAAAATCTTATTTTTTCAAAGTAATTTTTTTTTCAAAAATGTTAATCGTTTTTAAAAAAATAATCATTTTTGGTACGGGAAGTTCCAGCAATTTGCCTTAAGGCACGATGCCTTAATTGCCTTAAGACAGAATTCCACATACAGCTAGTATTCTAATGGGATCCTCTCAAAATGTTTGGTTTCATAAATATGGATTGTTTAGGAAACTCTCCAATGAGAGCTCTAATTACTTACAGTTTATCTATAGTTTGTTTTTTCTTGAATGACATAACATTTAGGATAAATGTCCAATTATCATTTTATTGATTTTGTCCAGCCCTGGTTATAACTATTTCACCTAATATGAATGTTGATTGTTCAAGAATGGTAGGTAATCGTCTTGGACTGGACTTACGGCCGAGTAATATTTCATCGTTAGTCGTCTGTAGGGCAGCGCGGTCTTCTTGACACACTCAATGCCAAGACACTTTTAACTGGAACTAACTCGATCTTTACTTACGATATATTGAATTATGTTCTTTAATTTTTAAATACACACTTAAACAATATTACTCATTTCTTCAAATAAACCACGAATTTAAAAGTTTTAGCTATCAAATATATTTACAGAATTACAGAAGGTGCTATCGCAGGATAGGTATCCTTCACAAGCTGTCATATCAAATTATCAAATTATCGATTTAGTAAAAGTAGCTGAATGTACTTATTGTATACTGTGCTAGGCAAAATAAAACAAAACAAAAAATATATATATTTGATAATATGTCTTTTAAATGAGCCCAATAGTACTGAGTTTGTTGCCCAATACTCTTATGGGTAGAGTATTGAAATAACTATATGTTTGAAGATTTAAATAAATATCAATAGACATTAAATATCATTTCTCATAATATTTTTTCTAATGTTTTCATAATATTTTTTCTAATCTATTTTTTCTAGATTTACCCTCAAAATAGCTCGGTTTTTGTTAGTAAAAGTATATTTACGAAAGTACACGTTATTGAATTTGCCAAAATACGTGAAATTTCTCATAATCATTTTTGTATATTATTCACGAAAATAAAAACTTGTAACATTAAAATTGTTTTACTGGGTGTTATCTCAAAATGAAACGAATAACCTGAAAATAATATAAATTCCTTATTTTATAATTGACATACAAAATTAAACTTGAAGTCGAACACGTTTTTGACTTGGTATTATCTTCAAATAACGATCTTTATACTTTAATATTTAAATAACCATCTATATAAGATTCTTTATATATTTTTTAATTTTTTTGATTGCTTATAATCACTTTTTAAATTAAGTATGAAATTAAGAGCTTTTGATTTTTTCTCGATTTTTACTTACAATATGTGTTTTATATCATCATAAATCTTTAAAATAACATATTCTTATTCAACAATCAAAATTCAACTTCTCTTATATTTATTTCTTCGGGAGTCATTTGTCTATTAATCCAATTTTATTAGCGCAATAAAATAATAAGCAATTACTTATATTGAAATCAGCAGAAGGAAATGCGTTAAAATGCTTGCGTTCGTAGAAATGTGTGGGTCATATTGTATAATATCCAAATATTATATAATACTTACATACACAAATAGAAACTAATTTTATGCATAAACTAATAGATTTTTTTTAATAATTTTTAGTAATCTTCGTAAAATTTTTACTCTAAAAAATACAGTTAATCTTTTAAAATTTGGTTTAAAAACACCAATTCCAAATTCAACATCTAAGAAGTACAAATTTTAAAATAGACATATAGTAAAAAAAACAGAGCGCAAAAATATATCTTGAACGTTCAAAATTTTGGCAAATATTGTGCAAATCACTTTCACAACTTGATGTGTTTTGTTAATTATTGATTGAATAAAACCAGATAGTAATATGAAAATTTAAACATGGCTGATTTCTAAGAAGATCTGAATTCATACATTTTCCAAACACTGCTAAAAACAGACATAACAAGAACACATGTAGGATGATTCATGCTTTGCAAGTGACCTTATAGAAAACTTGAACTGTAGCAATTATTCCAAATACCATCTCATCTAGATTAATGAAGATTCCCATGTAATCGTTAAATGAATTTAATTACGTAAGTGACTTCTTGAACTCATTTATTGCACCTACATATTGGGAAGATTAGAAGTCATCAACTGAATATATGCCAGATGACAAATATTAATAAAATACTTCTACATGGCAGTTAAAGTTTGGAATAAGAAAATTTTTCACAAAACATGCCATGACAAACTATATCTTGATCCTGGCACTTGCTCCTAAATTAACTAAATATTGTTAGTCTTGTAATTTTTGTTCTTTTAAAATATTGCTATGTACAATTAGGGTTGTCCTTAATATGAATGTTTTTGCTGCTCTCAGGAATAAATGATTAAAAAATTTTTTCTTAATGTTTTAGCTCTTAATAATAACTCTAACATATCCCGTACTCCAATCAGAGTTTCTTCGTTTTTCTTCCTATGTAAATTCTTATTTTATGAAATTTATCAAATTTTTATTGTATTTTTTTTATTTATGATTGAAATAAGTAAATACAATGTTATTCTCAAAATTTTGATTTACTTGTCGCTGGAATTTTACCCATGTTATTTCCATAGAAACTTTGGTTAGAGTGTGAACTATCTTAAAGTTAATATTAAGAGTTTTAGAGAATTTTTTTAACAATTTGGAAGCATTTAAGCCCAGGGAGCAAGGAAATTCGAAAACATTCATATTAATGTACATGTATGTAAATTCATCGCAGATACAGAAAAGATTCAAATTATTGCTTGAAAAAATCTTCTACTCGTTGATACAAGAATTAGTTTTGACTTAGATATAATTAGCCGGACAAAGAATGTGTATTCAGATTGGTGTTTTATCGTATATTATCACTCGTATGCTTTTAAATCCGCCTAATTTATTTTATCACATTTGTGAGCATTGTTTTCTCATTTTATTTATTACTAATTATGATCACCTTGAATCTACTATCATGAATTCACTACTAAGGTAGTATCGAAATTATATGAACCCATGCAATATGAACCAGGACCAGAAACAAGTACAATCTGTATTATATTTAAAAATCGAACTTTTAAGCTGTATATATAACCATTGAACCTCAATCATCCATTGTGCACATTTCTTTTTTATCCTCTGACAATTCTTTAATAATTGCATCTATTCACAGCCGACAACTGGACAAACCCCCGAAAAGCCAGCTGCCGCTCAGCCGGCTGCCGTGAAATTCGGATGGATCCAAGGAGTCCTAATGCGATGTCTTCTCAACATCTGGGGTGTAATGTTGTTCCTTCGGCTTTCATGGGTCGTCGGACAAGCTGGTGTGGGCCAGGCAATGCTTCTAATTCTAACGACTACTGTTGTGACAACTATCACTGCATTGTCTATGTCTGCTATCAGTACCAACGGAGTCATAAAAGGAGGTGAAGATTATAGATACTCGAAAAAAAATGAGATAATCTACCTATCTTAATAATTTTAGTAAAATAGATCAACTTTTTTTGCAATAAATTTAAATCTTAGCAATTGATTAAATTAAGGTGGCTATACTTCCCGGTTTGGCCGTTCCGGATTTCCACCTCGTGTCCCTGGTTTTTCTATCTTCTATTTGTCCCGGATTTATATCTTTTGTCCCGTATTGTCTCAGGTTTTCGAAAAGTATAAGTCTAAATTGATTGTTCGCTCTTGCCTGATAATAAAATTACTACTACCCATCAAATATCTGAAAATGTTATGTACAACTAGTAGGTTTATATGAAAAAGGCGGATTAAAATAGCCTCTCACATTCATAATTTTGAACATTTGATTTTCAATTTTACGAATATTAACAAAAATTAGGCAAATAAACGTCTTGTCTACCTGGAATAATGCAAATGAATTTGCTAATTATTTTTAAATAATCATGAAAAAAAATTAACAAAATTTTCCCATCCCGGATTAGCATAATTTAAAATTACCGTCCTGGTTTTGACTTAAAAAAATATGGTCACCTTGATTAAATATTATGACAACAATGTTAGTAATAACATGACCAGATAATTGTATTTAATCACATTTGTTTTAAAAATAATTAAAATTATGGCAATATCAAACTCGATCAATGATTCTATTGACTTACAACTTAACTATTGTGTATATATTACAACTTAACTATTATATATATTAAATATATTATATGTATATAATTATATATATATATATATATATATATAAATAATTCAATAATGCATAACATCTATCTTAAAACTCATTAACTTATTAAGATTAGTTAGATTTTTGGTATCTTCCACTTCTTCACCAGAATTATTTTTAAAATCGATAGAAATATATTTAAAAAAATACGCATGATCATTACAATGTTTGATGAAAAACTACATTTCTCACCTTTTCATCTTTTTCAGGAGGAACATACTACATGATATCCAGGTCTCTAGGCCCTGAATTTGGGGGTTCCATCGGTCTAATTTTCTCTATGGCAAATGCAGTAGCCTGCGCTATGTATGTCGTGGGTTTCTGTGAAAGTGTTACTGATCTTTTAAAGGCTTTGGGAACAAGTATTGTAGATGGAGGTGTTCAGGATGTACGAATTATTGGCAGTATTACTGTGGTAGTCCTAACAGTCATCGTGGTTGTCGGGATGGAATGGGAAGCAAAGGTAAGAGACAGTTAGTAAATATTTTTTTTGAATAGGACGCTTACCACTTACACTCATTTTTGATAAATCTGTGTATTCTTATTTTGAAATAGTTGGAGTTATGCATTGTAATTTTCCTTTTATTTGCATATTGTTTGCACTTTTTTTTTCTTTTTCCTTTAGGCTCAAGTCGGTCTTCTCGTCATCCTGCTGGTTGCTATCGGTGACTTTATGATTGGAACTTTGGTTGGTCCAAAAAGTGATTCTGAAGTTGCCAAGGGATTTCTTGGATACAATGGTATACATAAAAATTTAGTATAAAATCTAAATTTTGGTTTGGATTTTTAACTATTTTGTTTTTAATTTTCAGCCACTTTGCTGGAACAAAATATGAAGGCAGATTATCGACCGTTTGAAGGTGTAGAACATAACTTTTTCTCAGTTTTTGCCATTTTCTTCCCAGCAGCAACAGGAATATTAGCTGGAGCAAATATTTCTGGTGATCTTAGGGTGAGCTATAAACATCTAAGGACCATTATAAAATATATGTTGTATTATTCAATTTAATTTCAAAGTACGACGCAAATAATTTATTGCAATAATTACCTTTTAACAAATATCAACGTACTTTTCATTAAAACAGAATTAATAATCCTTGACAAGGTAGTAAATACTTAAGTTGACCTCATAGAAATCTATTTAAAATTGAGTTGTAACAATGGCATGTATTTAACAAATTATTAATCACATATATAGTTTCAACATAAATCTTCTTTTGTGGCAGCGTGATTAATACTTTATGTCAAGAAAATCCTTAATGAATGCAATTGATGAAGAATGACGTCTCGTTAATTTTTGAAATAAATGACTTTACGACATTTACGTAATGCGTTTAAAATATATAATTGTATATTAAATAAATTGATGATGTATTAGTTTTATTATCATTTGCAATATAAAATGTATAGAAGTTTTTGTTCTCAATAGATGAAACCTTATTAGAATTTTTGTTTTTTCTAGGATCCGCAAAAATCGATTCCAAAAGGCACATTGTTGGCCATATTCTTGACAACTTTGTCGTATTTAATTATGGCAGTGATGGTCGGCGCCAGCGTTGCAAGGGACGCCACTGGTTCTCTGGAAGATTTGGCCAATGGAACATTTTTGGATTGTGCTAATCGTACTTGCGAATATGGTCTCCAGCATAGTTTCCAGGTAAATTAAAAAAAATAAATTATTATATGCAATCTTTAATAATTCCCCAGTTCCACTGGGGTAAGACTCATATGTATTCATTATAAAACATTTTCAAAATTTATAATTTAATGCAAATATTGATGTCTCTGTTTGCAATACTATATAGAAGTACTATAATCTCAATCAATTAATTAACTAATTGTTACTGTCCTCAGATCGAATCTCCAATTAACTATTTTATTTCAGTATTTGTGTCTCAATTTCAGACATATCATATACTCCCACTTTCGACTTATACGAATTCAACACTAGTATTCCATTAGGCTAATTAAATTGTTTTTTATATTTTTTGTACAATATAATTTGTGGACGGGTTTTCCATCACATTTTATATATCTTTGCTTGTTTTTATTGATGCTTTTTATAACGACTGCTATTTTTTATTGCCGTATATTGAACCATATTAATTTTAATGTCTTTAAATGGATAGGATAAGACACATGCTATTAAACAATCATTAGATATTTTATTTCTAACTAAATAGTCACGTAGATTTTAGTCGTTTTTTTAAATAAGTAGATATAATTATTATAATTATTTTAGCGAATTTTATATCTACTTAATAATTGTATATAAAAAAATTAACACACATGCTTATATCATATTCTTCAGAAATGTAATACATATTAGATACTGAAGTATAATGTAACAAATTACGATAAATCTTCTGATGATTCGTAATTCTAAGAATCAGTGTGCAAATAGGAAAAACCATGATAATAAAGCCGTTTCATTTTCGATATGCAGGTTTATGAGTCCTATAAGTATATATAGATTTAAAGTTAATATTTAATATTTTTATATTTCAAAATTTTGTGATACGATTATAATCTTTGTTAAAGCCAATAGCAAATTCGTTGCTAAATTCTATCAACTTTAGCTATAGTTATTACAGTAGATAAACAAGTATGAATGGTTATTACACATTATTATGCGCACATCGATTTTTATATAAATCTCTTAATATTATCTTGCATTTCGTTTATACGTTTATACGTTTGCATTTCTATTATTATTGAAACCAGTTCTAACAATAAGACAAGACTTTTAAATTGAAATATAATTTCTATGGTATTTTAAGTATAAGCATCATTCTGTATATAACTTTCTTAATATCTCTTACATTAGGATTGCCTTAAATTTGTGTTTGTTTTGTTTAAATTCATAGAACTATTAATCTGATCAATTCTGAAACAAATTCTTTTATTTAAAATATTTTTTTTATTTTATTAACTCTTTGATTAAGATTATTTCATAATAGTAATTGTGCATTCATAAATTAGTTAACCGGGTCATTTCTCTGAAAAATGCTCTCAATTGTAAATATTTTCTGACTTCTTATTCTAGAAACCATTTAAAATATTTTTGATACACATATTCATGAAAACGATCAATTCTCCAGCTCATTCTGTTAACTAAATACCATTTCTCAATGTTTTCAATTTTTCATTTCAGGTTATAGAGTTAGTATCAGGTTTCGGTCCTCTCATTTACGCCGGATGCTTCGCAGCCACACTCTCCTCGGCGCTCGCCTCTTTGGTCTCGGCCCCGAAAGTTTTTCAGGCTTTGTGCAAAGATAGACTTTATCCGAGAATTGAATGGTTTGCCAAAGGATATGGCAAAAATAATGAACCAGTCCGAGGATATGTCCTTACTTTCTTTATAGCTATTTCCTTTATTTTAGTAGGTGAGTGAAACTAGACTCTCAATAATTAATTTTATTTACACATGACAAGGCATCACTACTAAATGACCTGAATTTTGGAACTACCATAAAAATTAAAAAAAACACCATATTCATAATTAATATTTTTTATCAATTATTATGAAAATGTTCAGACTCAAACCAATATAGTTTTATAAAAAATAAGTTAAAGCTTGAAATAATAATTAACTCATATATTTGTTCTGTAGCATGGGATGTGTTTTCAGCTTGTCCTTGTATTTGTTGGATATTATTGGATGATTGTTAAGCTTGTCCATAATTTGTCAATTTTTAATTTGTTATGTTAGATAATTTATTAGACAAATCAAAAACTATTCTGTGCCAAAATTACTTAAATGAGAAATATTTTAATTAAAATCTAGTATAGACTTTTTTCTATGACAAATGCTAGTAAACTGTTTCTTAAGTATCTGAACAACTTGAATAATTTCAGTATATCATGATTGATAAAATATCATCTTATTTACATGGTAGATGGCATTTCTTTAAATAGTTTAGTAAGAAGAATAATTTCAATGTTTTTTTTTATTTTTCAGGTGAATTGAATTTGATAGCTCCACTGATCTCAAACTTCTTTTTGGCGGCTTATACTTTAATCAACTTCAGTACCTTCCATGCAAGTTTAGCTCGTCCTGTCGGATGGAGACCTACATTCAGAGTAATTATTTTTTATTTTGATACTGACGATATGAAAATATTTAGAGATTTAATTTTAAGAGTACAAGCAATTTTTAAAATATTCAAAAATGAACCGTTGACAAAATTTCCTCAAATAGCAATGTTTGAAAAAATAGCAAATATAAGTGTTTTCCTTGGTTTTGTTCCCACGAAAATGATTTATCACTTGCATAATAATTAATAATTATATTTTTGTTCAAATTTTAGTACTATAACATGTGGTTGTCTCTGGCCGGAGCAATCGTCTGTGTCGCTGTGATGTTCTTGATTTCATGGATTACTGCCCTTTTGACATTGTCTGTTGTTTTGGCACTTTATCTAATAGTCAGCTACCGTAAACCAGGTAAATAAGAACAATATTTCTGAGCAATATTTCTAACAGCCAAAGAAAACTTACCCGTAACAAACAAATGGATGTAAAAATATTACTTTAAACTTGACACGATTTATTATTTTTACTTTTTAGTATGCTTTTAAATTTGCTTTTGTAAATTTTATTAAATTTTCATCGTTTTTAAAATAAATATTTACTAGTTACGCTGATAAGTTGTAAGTGTTCTAATTTCTACCAAATCATTAAATTACTAATATGTTAATAGTATATTAATTCTATTTTTTTTCTAGATGTAAACTGGGGTTCTACAACTCAAGCCCAAACCTACAAAAACGCTCTGACATCTGTGCAACAACTGAATAATGTTGAAGAACACGTAAAGAATTATCGTCCGCAAATTTTAGTATTATCTGGAATGCCTGGAGCAAGACCACCTCTAATCGACTTTTCCTATTTGCTTACAAAGAACTTATCACTACTTGTTTGTGGTCACATTTTAAAGGTACATAATAACTCACGAAATTATTATAAAAAAATGTTTAAATTTTATATCGTGATTTTTTTTTAATTTGATCGTTCCTAGGGTCCAATAACGCAGCGCGTTCGTAATGCCCTGACCAGCAAAGCTCATAATTATTTGCGTACACATAAAATAAAAGGATTTTATACCCAAGTTGATGAAACCAATTTTGAATTGGGAGCCAAGGCTCTTTTGCAAGCTAGTGGTATCGGAAAACTTAAACCTAACATTTTGTTGATGGGTTACAAAGGAGATTGGCTGAAATGTCCAAAAGAAGAGCTCAACATGTACTTTGATGTCATGCAGTAAGTAATCTTATTTTAATCAAAGATTTTTTGGTAAATATTTTCACATTTATCAATTATTTTTCCAGTAAAGCTTTGGATATGTACATGGCGGTAGCGATATTGCGCGTTCAGGAAGGTTTGGATTACTCCAAAATTTTAGGCAGCGATGGGGTATCCGACACCACAAGTACAACACCAAGGGATGCCAGTTTTGGTGACTTGACTCGTGCTGCCAATGAAACAAATGGTGAAATGAACGACAGTGTCAAAAATTATAGCCAACAAGTCTCACAGGGTGAGTGAAAAAAAAATTAAATCCACTATTTTATGAGTTATAATGGGAAGTGCATACTTTATTGCAGTTAGTTAAATAAGAAAATTTATTTATTATGAATTGATATTTACTCAATACAAGTTACCTCAGAATAATATCTACTTTAACACCATCATAACGTTGAAATTTTATCTCAGCTTCGATTGAGATAATTTTTGATGATTATTTTACCTTTATTCAAATATTAAATATTTTTTTGATAACTGAGGTTAAACTTGAGAATATTTATTAATTGGCATATAAATCTAATTTGATCTTTCACACGCAGCGGACGATCTATGTAATTACCTAAAAACAGGTACACGTCAGGCGGAAAATAAACTAGTTACTAGACTAAAACCTGGTGAGTCTCTTTAGGAAAACTATTTGTTTTTAGGTGATTTTGCACACTGTGGTATTAACGAGAGGAATTCATTTTTGGGATGTGTGATAATAGGCGTTCTAATGTTATATTTTGTAATATTTAATTTTATTAATCATATTAAAATTCCTTATTTGTATATAAAGACGTCATTTCATAGTACTATTATTGTTATTTTTGTATTGTGTATTGACTAATATCATTAATATTACATTTAATCATATGCTTCTTAAAAATAATCAAATTAATATAAATTAATAAATAACTTTTAATACAAATTCAATTCAATTGTTGCTTGTGCACGTATCATACAGATAATTAACTTGCTTTTTAATCATTTAACAGTCGTATTTTTTATTTATGTATTTTAAAAAACTAAAATAAATAATAGCATTCTTCCCATTTTTAAAGACAGTTTCGCATTTAATTGTATCATTTGCATCTATTTTATCCAATATCAAATCACTCACTTTAATGTGTTGTTACCATATAAAAGAAAAATTAATTAAAATCAAAGATTTATACTTATATTTCTCACAAAAATATAAATCCGCCATTTACATATTCATTTTCGTATCACACTATCTAACTAAAATCATTATCGAAAATTACCGATTTCAAAACTATTTTTAACACGGTGTTATTTTTTATTTCATTTTTTTTTTCATATTTAATAAAAACAAAAACATAATTTATTTTAGCGAGCAGTCTCAGCGATTTATCAACTCCGGCAACACCTCTGAGTCAACCTAGATCCGGTGTCAATTCTTCACCAGATCCTGATGATCCTATGTCAAAGACGACAATGCAATCTTCAAGCAGTCAATCTGATGATAAAGACAGCAAAAAAGAAAGCCGAAGCAAAAGAGAGAAATTGGATTATGCACATTTGTACAAGGGTCCAAATGGAGAAGATTTGCCTAAAGACGTCATAAATCAGTTGACGTTGTTTACGCGGAAACAGAAGAGCGGAACTATTGATGTTTGGTGGTTGTACGATGATGGAGGTAAATTAATAAAAAATTATCTATCTCTCTAACCAATAACGTTTTACATTTATCCCTATCTATTCTCAGGTTTGACTTTACTGCTACCATACATCATCAGTACCAGAAGAACTTGGATGAACTGCAGATTGCGAGTTTTTGCGTTAGCTAACAAGCAAGCAGAATTAGAGTTCGAGCAACGTAGCATGGCATCACTTTTGGCTAAATTCAGGATAGATTACAGTGATCTTTTACTTATGCCAGATATTACTAAGAAGCCTGGAGAGGCAGCTACCAATTTCTTCGAACAGTTGATCTCTGGGTTGACTGTACCTGTCAACAAAGATGACCCTGACAGTGGTAAGGAATGAATAATAATAAGAAGAGAATAGACATTTTATTTTGTAATATTAGCAGAGTAATTTGTGATACTGAGATTTTCGAAAACTGTTATGTTAATTGGAAAAGCTTTGCAATAGGCTTTTATAACTCATCTTTTATCTCCAACTATAAATCTTAATATAGACTTTTTTTGTCAGATCTAAACCCGAATTGAGTAACTAATTTATCTTTGCGTCTATTTTTTCAGCTCCTATTCCTGAAAGCGACTTGACTTCGATGAAAGACAAAACCAATCGCCATTTACGTTTGCGAGAACTCCTTTTGGAACACTCAATGCAGAGCAACCTGGTTGTAATGACTCTTCCAATGCCCAGAAAGAACATTATGACTGCCCCTCTTTACATGGCCTGGTTGGAAGCCTTGACCAAGGATATGCCTCCTTTCCTGCTCGTCCGAGGGAATCAAACCAGCGTCCTCACATTCTACTCGTAATTCCTATTAGTTTGTATGATAAATTTTATTTTTATTATGAATGTGTAAAGCTGGTGAATAATTCTGTCTGGATGATTTATTTTATTTTTCATATATGAATGTTGTTTTAACTGCGATCCAGAACTTGAATTGTATTTTAATCTTGTTCTTTTTATTAATTGTTATGGCATTCCGGGGTTTCTTCATAATGGGTATATTTTTTAAGATATTTTAATATATTTTAATATTTTGTTCATGAATCTCATTACATTATGAAAATAATATTCAGTTTTTAGAAGTTTTTCTAAAATTTTATATGTACAAATTCGTTTTATAAGCTTCAATCGAAGAGAGTAATTTTATTTTAATTGTAAGATAGAATCAAGGTAGATATCTTTATGTTTAAGTAACCGATTGGTGAATAATATAATTTAAGATAAACATAAAAGTACATAATTATTATATATGTACTAATAAAAGTAAACAAATCCCAGTATTTTTGTTATAAGTGATATTAATGCTTACTCAAAAAAAATTATGATTAAATACAAATTGTACGTCTTAAAATTATATTTTTATAATTATTAGATTGTTTAATTATTCAATTAGTTCTATTTTTGTGTCCATGCGATTATTAGTATTAGTATTAACAGAAAATAATTTAAATCACTTTTCTGAGAATATGTTCAAAGAATTTCTTGTTTCATGTTAATTTGATCCATTCTTGTTAAAAATAAAATATATATTTGTAAATAACACTGTGTTACTTAATAATTAATTTTTAAACGTTTTCAATAATATTCGTGATGACAATTTAATAGACAATCGCCAATTTTACAATATATTAAAATTGAATTAAAATTGTTAGTTCGTGATATCGACAAATATTAAACATTTATTAACAGATTATTCTACGAATGCCTGAAATTATAAAATTGTTTTTCCAAAAATTTATTACCTTTGAAATATTACGAATTTCAACATTTTTATTCTTTGCATTTCCAACATTATGTATTGAAATTTTAGAATTCCAGAGATACAATTGAACAATTATTTTATAATACATTGTGTATATAAATTCAATTGTATTATTATGTTATATAAATTGAAAGCATATCTTTAGTGGAAGAATTTAATTATTGTGGAAAAACAATCACTACTTACACTACGGGATATTTAAAATATGTGAGGCATTGGATGTAGCCGATTTTTTGTAAAGTGGTTATACATGTGTGTATGTGCCTGTAATATTTTTATAATTTTGTGCAATTTGTCAGACAGACAGTGCCTTATCGCTGTCGACCACATGGCGTCGGATTCTTGAAATCTATCAAAAATATATTATCAGTGATCATCCCGTAAAGTGGGCGTCGAGCCATATGGCTTTTCGAATTCCATTATGCGAAGTTCTGTTGCATATAATACAAAGTTAGAATAATAATTTCAAATTTATAAAATCAGCCAATTATGTCTATATGAATATTTTTTTGTTCTCATATTTTAACTGCAATCAGAACCTTTCATCCTATTGCTGTTGAAAATTCTCTTTACTTCTTATTTTTAGATGTTAACCCAACGGTTGATGCATTCATAATTAATTATTTTATTATCAGCTGACTTATTGTTCAATTTGACACAATGCCTGGGAAGGGCTATTTTCAGATGGAAACATTTGAAATCTATTTTCAAGTGTAAAATTGATATTGCTACTGCACGGTTTTGGGGTTGGTCCATGACGAGGATTTGATCTGCGATCCGCCTGATCAGATTGAACAGGTTATATATATATATATATATACATATATATATATATATATATATATATCTCAATTCAATTTATAATAATTTATTAGACATTTTTCAAAATATAATGTTTGATTTTCATGTTTTCTTCCACCAAAACTTAATATTTTTGCATAACTATTCTAATGTAATATACCAATGAATTATAAATATTTCAAAATGTAACGTTATATCAAGCAATATCATTCGATAACATAATTAATAATTACTCTGTTTTCTATGAACACGGTTTCAAAGTGAAAACATCTGTAATAACTATTGCCTCCATAAAAATGATTAATTATGCCGAACACGATGTTTTTAACGAATAACAACTGAAAGTTAATAGATTTTTATGGTAATTATCGCGGTAATATATATATTTTCTTCGATGTGATATTAGTGAAGTCGTTTTTGTTTGCACTTTCGTTTTTTTCATTTGCTCTTCATAGAAAAGCTCGTTCTTTGGTAATGATATCGCCGATAGATTTCGCGAATGGCGTGATCAAGTATAAATAGCACTTTTATTGAAAATATTTTGCCTGATAGAATCTTGGATAAAGGAATTTATTAAAAACCAATAGACACTGAGTTATACTAAATAATATTTTTTTGATTTAATATTTTCTTCCACATTAAATGGCCCTATCAATATATACACATACACGTACATGTGTGTGCATTTATATATCTACATCTATTAACACCATCAAATGTATAAAATTATATGCACACATTCGTCGAATCATTTTACTTAATTTACTCGTATAGCTGTAAACTCAATTTTATAAGTGAACTCCATTGTTAAATCAGAATTGCTTAATTCTATAAAAGCCGTTCAGCCCCGTTATGCTAAAACAATGGTTGATCGATCGTAATTCTAAATAATCTCTGGACAGTGTGAAATATAAATTATTTTACATGCTTAACTAACCCGACATTTGAAATCTATAACAATGTATCCATGAAGTGAAAGTCTGCACTTGATAATAATCTTCCTGTTATAATACAAGCGATTTAGGAGAGAATTGCAATTTGTAAAATGAAGTTGCAAAATTGATAAATAGAGTGATTGAATGCTCAAGCAAAGCGTTATAAGGTTGAAGAGAATATTAGGATTTGGATAGCTAAACAAGAAAAATTAGTGACTTGGTAAGAGGATAGATATGATAATTTTTGGTGAACGTATGTATTAATTTAGTATTTTTTATAAGATTATTTTATAGATAGATTTTATAGATATTAGAGGATAGAGTGAGTGGATCTGAATCAGAGGACCCTTGTTCGATTCCGTTTTGAGGAGCCTGATGTCAAGAAATTGTGGCATCGGTTTCCACTTGGAAATATAAAAAAATATTTCCAAGTTTGAAAAGCCTTCATCTGACATTGCTGCATGAATAAAAATATTCGTTTTATTACAGAAATTTTAATTTCTGTTGGGGATGACCTATAGTATTAAATGAAATCAAACTAGCCCAACAACATATAGGGCTCTTAAGTTCTCATTCTGTTCGAAACAACGAAAAAAAATTCAAGGCAGATTTAGATTTTAGATGTTTTTATGACCATCACTCCATTTATTCACAAAAACATTCCGCAAAATTTTCATTAAAATTTACTTTTTTTTAGATTGATCCAGAGAATTCGAAGTCCTAAACTATGCATTTTTTAGCAAATGTTGGTACCCAAAATTGAAAAAGTCGCTATCTCGCCAATGCAACAAAATTAGCAAACAGAACAAATTGCAAGAAAGGTAATTGTTCAGATATAATCAGAGCATGGATTTCTAGAAGTGGGATAGTTCCACAAGTAACTCACTATGGTTACTTGAATATTCTGATTCTGATTAGTAGCGTTTCTTATTCCTACAATTACACCTTTGCTATTACTTCATTCGAATCCATCGATGCGTAAAAATTAAAAGTGAAAATGTATTATTTTTGCCCGTGTCTTATGCTCGATTACGCAATGACGGATTTAACGTACTACTAACAATAAATTGGTTAACTTGAAAAAACTGAATTAGCTGATACTGGAATGGATGATATATGTTTCTCAACTATTTTATGTGTGATTATTTTTCAAGCATTTTAGTACAATGAGAACTTTAAAATCAAAGGCAAGTATGTTTTTTATTTAGTTGTTCAGAAATAATTAGATAGACTTTTTGGGGATATAGGATGACCGCCTTCTTCAGAAGCTGATAGATTGGAATAAAAAAAATACTAAAAATTAATACATACATTCACCAAAAATTATCATTGATATTAAATTCAGTGGGTTGTGGTAAACGAATGCTACATGTGTATATAGTAATGAAATGCAACATGTATGAATATAACAGATAATTATAAAAATATTAATATTTGATCCCGGCTCACATTTTAAGGTCGCGTGATTTAAATAGCAAATAATTATCACCAACGATACTTGTTTAGAATTAACAGAAGTGTTAGACATTTAGCAACAGAAGTAATTTGTACCACATCAAGTAGAACGCATTTTATGCATCTGGATTTTGCAATAAACATCTAAAATAGGCGAAAAAATTCTTTTGGTATCCATTACACGGAAATCTAATCATGGGAAAAAATTTACATTATTTCTGTTGAATAATATTAGTTTTTATTATGTTTCATGCGTATAAATTATGTAATATACCGAGTTTGCTTGAGATTGGCATAAACAAATTGAGAGATCTACTTTAAAAAATAATTTATTTGTTATATGTTGAGGGTAAGTATCTATGACCACATAATCATGAAAATCCAGGTTTAAACTGTGTTATCAAGCAAAAGTGATATTCATTTTTAATTGATAATACAGAGTATATAAAGAAAAGTAGTGTTCCCATTCCTGCTCTACCGAAAACTCTATTGTTCTATCAAGATTCAATAAAATCTAAAAAAACAGCATTTAAATCCAAAAAACTGCCTGGCCGATCTTCACCAAAAATAAATCAGCATGATTACTAATTATCAAAATTGATTAAAGACCAAAATTGGTTTTACTGAAAGTTTTTTTTATACAATAAATTACAGTCTGTCATACTAGAACATTCAGTAATTGTTTTGACTATGGTATGGTTTTTTGTATGAATGGCAGCCCAGTAGTTGTCCATTCTATTTATGACTAATTAACTATACTCGAAGTATTTGTTGACATTTTATGACTACATATGCAGCTATACCCACAAGAGGCGATTTTTACTTGAGGATAGGGACTAGTTTTAGCCCAAGTCCGAACTGATTACGCTACCGCTGGCCCTAACTGAAAATTTTTTGGCGAAAACATAAATTTCTCCTTCGGAATAATAATAATAATAAATAGTAGTTTGCCCGGTGACAGGTCCATGGTATGAGAGCACGACAATATCAATAGTTTTTTTCCCGTCCCTTGTTTATTATTCTCATTACCGTTTTTTTACGATTAATTAATGACCATTAATCACTTGTTAACTAAATTTGTTGTTATGAATTTTTCTTTCCAAAATTGTTCTTCCTTGCTTTCTGGTTCTGTGCTTCAGCTTTCAGTTCTCTGCATTTCCTCTTCCTTTGTAAGTCATCAACCACGTGCATTTTTCTTCTTCCCAATCCTTTTAGTCCTTATATTTTGCCTTGGATGACGTCATTCTTTAGGCAAAATGGGTCCGATCTAGTTTCTTTTTCTTTTCAGGGTCGTGCTCAGTAGAGTCCTTTCTTTGCCCACTCTTTTCAGGTCTTCTTCATTTGTTAAATATTATTAATTAATAGCAAGCCAGTAAAAGAAATGCTACGAGGGTTTACAGCGTGTGTAAGTGACTGAATCCGAATCAGAGGTCCTGGGTTCGATCCCGCCTCAAGGAGCCTGATGTCAAGCAATTGGAAATATAGATAATATGCTCCCAAGTGTAAATAGCCCTCGTCCGACATTGCTGCATAAATAAAAATACTCGCCCTATTACAGAAATTGTAATATGGCGAAAACATAAAATTCTCCTTTGGGATGTTAATAATGAAATACCATTAACAGCAAGCAAGTGAAAGAGGGCCTACGAGGGTTTACTCGTGTGTAAGTGTTTAGAGTGACTGGATCTGAATCAGAGGTCCCGGGTTCGATCCCGCTTCGAGGAAAAATACTCGCTCTATTACAGAAATTGTAATAATAAAATTTATCACACCGTGATGAGACATCTGGTCTTGACTGAAAAGTTACTAGCGACAACGTGAATTTCTCATTCGGGATATTAATAATGAAATATTATTAATTGCAAGCAAGTGAAAGAAGTAATTAAAACAGTATTTATTGATCATGGAAAATTGTAAATGGTAAAATATATATTAAATTTATAATTAGCATTAATATAAATAATAATATAATTAGCACTGTTTTCATAGACAGTGTTAATTATAGTAACAGTTATAGTCAATTAATAATTAATGCAAATGTTCCGTTACATCTTTAATACTCATTGTCAATCGAAAATCGATAAACACCATAACCAAATACAAAACATGTTCAATTTCCATCAATTTTCTATCTAATTGCAACAATTTTCTACCTATTGCCTCCACTTGCACAAATTCTCTCGCTGGCATTTATTTGGTCGACGTTTCGGGCCTCCGAGCCCGCGCCACATCAGTCCGGCGTCAGTTGTTCGCCAGCGCTCGGACATGTCACACGTGTTTGCGTGACTCAAGAACAAAGTGAAAAACACGTGTTTTTGTACACTTTTTATTTACATACAATAAACTTTTTTTTTACTATTTTATTTAAAGGACTTGATACTTTTAAGTCTGAGTTTGACGTGTGCAATTTGATGATTTAATCTTGTTTAAAAAAAACAGTTCCTAACGGTGCTTCGTATGTTGTTTCAAAAACCTGCTGATGGTGACAAAGTTGAACTGATTGTTCGATGTGATTTGTTTAGAGACAATTGTGTTTTAATTGTGGTTATATAAAAGACATATTTAGTGATGACTGGTAAGATGATTGAAATTTTTGTGTAACACGTTAATTGCCACGATAGTAATAGAAAAATTTTCACATGGGCCATTAGTAACTTTATTAGATAATTTTAATTTAAATTATATCAAGGTAGCTTAAAGTACCAAAGAAAAAAATGCAGAAATTCCTGGAAAAATACTATTTTTATGCCACACATATATGACTGGCATTAGCCCTATATTAAAACTTTTTCTTATTCTATCAAAATAGGTTTGTCAGACATATATATCTGACATGGCTCATGTACAACTTCTGAGCGTCAGACTTATATGGCTGACAGGGCAATCAACGGTTTAATGCAATAATTGTATAACTTGCATGTTATGTAAATCACTATTTAAAAAAATATGAATGAACACTTTCCAAGCGTTAATCTAAAATAATTTACAATTATTTTCTTCAATTAATAGGATTATTATATTATGTTATTGTTCATTCAAAACAAAATGATTGAGGAATCAATTGAGAAAATATTTATAAAATGCATTGATCATCAAATATTATTAACTTCCCGTAGGGTAAGTTAAAGAAATCGCAAAAAGATGAAAATTTTTATATATCTTTACGTTTCAGAGGTTTCTGAACATTTTGGCATACCTTAGAAAAAATCGATGTATGTGTGTTTGTGTGTATGTGTGTGTGTGCGCGCGGATACAAATTTTCGTCGACGATTTTGGGAACACCGATCAACCGATTTGAATAATTTAAAAAAAAACATTCGATTCGTATTGATAAAGAGACGTGCTGATTAGTTTTTGGCGAAGGCAGGTTTAGCCGTTCAGAAGATACGGAACAAAAAGTGCCATAAACGGAATCTCAGTTTTTAAGAGAACGGAGCGTCCGATTTTAACAATTCAGAAATCATTTTGCTTGTATTGACAAGGTGAAGAACTAATTAAATTTTTGGGAAGGCAGGTTCAGCGGTTATGGACTCTCAATAAAATTAAGTTAAAGAAATGTCATTTGGTGGTCAAAAATGTTTATTGGACATATTTACATCAAATTATCAGATATTTTATAGAGATTTTAATAATGTGTACACATTTTGTGTAAATTTTTTTGGGTTTCATACCAAGATTTTTAATTACGGTACGAGAATTTCCAGCACGATGCCATGCACCCCACTAGTCTTTATTTCAATGAATTATTTTTTGGGTTCCGTACCAAGATTTTTAATTACGGTACGAGAAGTTCCAGCACGATGCCATGCACCCCACTAGTCTTCATTTCAATGAATTATTTAAACTCAAGATTAGTTTTTTTAGCAACCTATGTTATTTTCTTTAAATAAATCTATATATCTATTATATATATTTTGAGCTTTATTCTAAAAATTTTATTCATAAATTAAACAAAAAAACAACATGAAGAATTTTGTTGAAATATGAGAGAAGGATTATTCTTATCTTTGACTATAGTAATGGCTAGTAATGACCTAGGGCAGGTCCGTGAAGCTTAAACTTCAACTTGATTCAGGAAAGAATAGTATAGAAGATATCCCAAGTGGAAAACTAATTTTTGTATTACTGCATGATATCATATTGTCCATCATAAATCGTGCGCCTTGGAACATCTAAAGTGCGAAATTTCTTACCTTATTCTTCCCTGCATCGAGTTGGAGTTTAACCTAGCTCACGGATCTGCCCTAGGGTAGTACTATCCATATTTATTATCATTTACTATATTTAATAAATTATTATCCTATTAATTGATTATTATCCTTCTACTTACATATAATATATGATCATATAACATGCTAAAATAAGTTATTTCAATAACATGTTTTGCCTTATGAAGTAAATAACATGTTTGTGGCGAAAGCGTTGTTGATCTCATTAGTAAATTACCTCTGCATGGGGTAAATGATGATAATCATAGAGATCAGGGAGGATATTCATTAATTATGTATTGAATTTCTTATTATCCTCGTAATCTTGTTATATCATTATTTTTTATTGTATAAAAATACACAAAACTCAAGGACCTTCGAAATTACACCTACCTTAGGTATACTACTCGTATATAGAATTGTTTCTACTATCAATTTATTGGGTTTAACATGAAAAAAGAAAGTTGAAAATTTGCACTGTTCTTCCAATAAAACTTCTAATTTGCCACATATTAGTCATTTAGTAATTGGGATAATAATCTAAATGGAAAGGCTTTTAAAAGGTTTTCCTTTAGAAAATCTTATATTAATGCATAAAAAAATTAAAAATCATAATATATAAATATAATAAATAATATCAAACTTCGCAAAAATCAAACTTAAATCTAAGTGTAAAGGAGGCAATAGTAAAATTCAGTTAAAAAGTCCAGTTATCTGAAATATATACTGAAAATGAAAAATTTTATTGGATATTCAAAGAATGGAATGCACTAACAAAATACCATCTTAGCTATTTTGCTTGTGTCAATATTTTTTATACTATTTACAATAAAATATTTAAATTACTTCATCAATAGAATAAAAATATAATATATAATAAATATAAATATAATATAATAGGTAATGCATAAAGAGTATTTTTTATTATTTTTTACATCGTTAATTCTTCTATTCAAAAATATTAATCTTTATCGAATTTTGTTAGTAATTAATATTCATTGGGCTTCTAGAATTTAGAGTTTAAAAAATATTTTTAAAGAGTACTAATATTCTGATAAATTAGATTTTAAGAAAATATGAACTCCACATTTTACACATCCAATAAATTTTCTGCAAATACCATTGAATTACTATAATGAATACGACGTAAAGATTCTGAAGAATCAATAGATAATTAACCCTTTCCATTCGCGAATTCCGAAATTTATATGAACTTTGACGCCGGAGTGGCGGCATCTGAGTGGAAAGGGTTGAAATATTGAAAAATATTCAAGGCTCTTATAAACATATGTGCAGTAGGATAATTAAAACATTGGAAAATTTACACGGATCTTTTGAACCTAGGCGCAGTAGTGTAATCTAATCACCGAGGTCTATAGTTTTAATCTAAAAATAAGTTTATCGATTAGTTGGTTGATTGCTTGATAATTTTTTAGTCCTCTTGTAAGGGTGTGGTTGCTCATTATTTATAAAAATGGTATTCTAAATTGTAGTGGACTGTAACACTGAATTGTATTATAATTTGCATATGTTTTGTTTCAGTTTGTAAGTTTTTCTTTCACTTTTCATACTTGATTACTACACAATTACCAAACGTTATAACTTGCAACATTCGATCATGACTTAATAGGTATTTAAATGGTAATTTCTGTTCCTATTTTTAATCATATTATAGCGAACTTAGCGAGTATTTTAATATGTAAACTAGTGTGTTGTTGTGGTTTACTACGTCCATTTTAATTTTAATTTGAATTCGAATTGCGCATATTGTGATGATGTTCAACATAAACTGTCTGACGCTGGTTGTTCGAGAACAACACGTTCTACCTGTTGACCATCGATATCAGAACCGATGAGTCACGCACGCTTTCGAACGGGCTCCGCTAAAGGTATTTTAAATATTTTCTGTTTTGTTTGATATCGATTCCAAACACGTGATTTATATATATATATATATATATATATATATACAAGGTGTCCCAGAATTCAACGTCAAACTGAAACGGGGTGATAGTATTGATCATAACTGTCTTGGAAAAAAATTGATTTTTTTTATCTTATGTTATTCGGAAATTGTGAGCTTTTAAGTGCAATCTAAAGCTTTGGTGAAATTGTGATAGTATTTCAGTTATTGTGGTTAATTTTTATTACTTTTGTTCATTTTAACTGTGGAACCGTAACCGTGAATAAAATTACTAGGATCACAGTCAAACATAATTAAACAAGTGCCCTAAGTTTTCAAGAATTAAGACTTTTTGTTGAACTATGACCTTCAAATTTTTAAAATCGGTCGACTTTCAGAAGTACTCATTTCAACTGATTGTGACTAAAATGTATTATTCTTAGGTTTTTATTTTTCTTATTCGCAATATTTTATTATGAAGCTATCAAGGATTTTATCTTTATATTACACCCTGATTAAATGCGCCAACTTTTGATGAAACTTGGCAACATACTTTAGAAATATTTTTTTAAACAAGGGCTTCTCCAAGTCGACCAATTTCGACAACATAGAAGTATTGGTTTAACAAAAAGTCATAATTCTTGGAAACTTGTGGCAATTGTGTCATTATTTTTCACTGTGGTTCTAGAAATTCTGTTTACAGCTACGGTTCCAAAGTTTCTTTAAATGAATAAATGTAATAATTATTGACCACAATAACCGAAAAATAGACACAATTTCGCCAAAGCTCTTGGTTGTCTTTTTTCTCAGCATAGATACATAGTATCATTCCGGTTTGGTTTGACGTTGAGTTCTAGGACACCCTGTATATACAATATTTAATCAATGAATTTTTCAATATTCTTATTTCTCCAAATTAATAACATTGTATTGAAGAAATAAAAAAAAGTATTTACAAGCCAATGAGTAACCAAAGGTTTTTGGAGTCTCACCACCCGAGGGCATTCGAATTTTCTAGAATGTACTAGTATTCTTTTCTTTAATGCCATATTATTGATACTTGAGAAAAGGGTATATTAGTTTCCATGCTTGAAATGCCAACCAATGCTCATGAAAGTGGAATTGAAATAAATATAAATGTATAATAAAACATGAAAATATTCACCACCCAGCCACCCCCACCAAAAAAATATATAATTTATAATTTAATTATGAAACTTATTTTTGTAGTTCAATGATGTATTTCAGGATACTTCAAAAGCTTTTCAAGCTAAGGATAACATAATTCATTTAAAATTTGGCTTTATTCGATTTTGATAAATGACTGTCGACGTTTCGGAACTAGGTACGTTCCATATTCAGGGCATCTGTTAAGAAATATGATCTTGATAAGATTTGAGCAAACAATATGTTTAAGAAAAGCAAAAGATGATGGATTCATGTTTGTTGACGAATCCTGAACACAGGTAAACAAATAAATAAGGAAATGTTTTTTTAAAAAAAAAAAAATTATTACTTTTTGGATTCTTTGTTCGAAGCTCTACAATATATATATATATATATATATATATATATATATATATATATATATATATATATATATAAGGTTGCATGTAAAACTATCTGCATATATGCACTTATTTCAAATTACGAATCAAATGACTATGATGACCTGTCGAACTATGAACGGTGAAACACATAGGTGATCACACGTCAAATTAATTTTGATGTATCGTGCACAATTTTGCTCTACATATATGTAAAATCACATATAATATACTGTTTAATTTATCGAATAAAACTTTCCAAAAACAATAATACATTTCCTAAAAGTTTTACAATTATTTTAATTTTTTAAATTCTTGAATTTACACTGAATTTTTATTTCGACGTTTTTATAAAGTTTTCAGAAAACATATTATTGAGAAGACCTCCCTATAAATAATTATTTTATATTTAACTCATATGAAGTAAAATATAATACCCTCTCAGTTTATATTTATAGATGCTTCTTCGCAAATTGCAAGTTGCATTTTCTAATAAAATATTTGAATAAATCATGAGTTCAGAAATAATTCGCTGATAAATGTCAGCGTGATATGAAATCGATATCATAACATCAAATATTTCTAGTAAGCAATAAATAAGTCAATGCAGAAGTGACAAATAAATGTACGTAGCATGTACGTATTTGATAACACTATCAATTTTGTAGTCGTCATTATTTTATCTAGAGCAATTTAGTATACAAATTTTCCACCTTTGAAATATTTTGTATACAAAACAAATTTTCACAATTGGAAAATATAGATTTAACTGATAATTATAATAATGATAATAATAATTAATTTCGCGTTTAAGAGATATAATAACTCATTTATGATTTTATTTTTCTGAGCTTTGTAGTGATATCTATTTTCACTTGCAAATATATATTGTAATATGTTTTTAAGTGAAAATATATCATCAGCATCATAAAACATCTAATAAAGAAATAAATTAAATATGAATGGAACAAACATTGATTGCTTTTTAAACATGCCACGTTATGTAGAAATATTATTACACCCACTCATAAGACTTAAGTCCTGATTATTGTTAAAAATATCTTGGTGTTGAACTCTACTTATTGAGATTGATTCTGTAAAAGCTATAAAACAACTTCCATATTTTCAACTAATTATAAGTAAACTGTTGTATTAGTATATAGAATTTAGACAATTGAATTTTTTAACTCTACATTCTGATCGAGAATTTCATTCATCAAAATACTTTGAACAATATTTATTTTCGTTAACATTGAACATTTATATTTTTGTTTAGATTTTGACCAAACGGTAAACTAATTAAATAAAATATTGAACTGTGATCTTGAACCGTAGGCCGTGTAAAAATAGTCCGTCGGAGTTCATTGTCCATTTTACCTTCGCCGAAAGCCTTCACCCACCTCTTCTCGTTAATCATGGGTCTATATAATATATTCATGAGTTTCCATAATTCGTTAAAACTGAGAATTATTTCTAATACTTTTATTGCCGTACAATAGAAATTATTCATGGATATTCGTTTGGTAGAGGTTAACCTTGTTCAATAGCCTTCCAAAGGTAATAATGATGAGGGTATTATGTGTAATATCCATGTAGTAAAACATATAAGGGTAAGTTCTTGAAAACGTTTGATAAAGTTGATATTAGATTAAATTAAGGTTGCATTGTGCACAAAATTGTAAAATTTTACAATACAAAAGCAATCTTAACTTAAATTTTCAATAAAACTTACCTTTTTCCTTTTAGGCTTTATGGTTAAATTTGCTTTTGTTCGCTTTAGTTGATCATCTTTCTCTTATTTCTCAACCTGAAAAAAAAAGATATGGAATTGGATGAAGCATAGACTGAAATTATTAAAAATTAATCTAAATGAGAAAGATCATAAATTAATAAAACTCGACATTATGAAAAGATCAGAAGAAAAAACAATATCATAATATGGCTATTATCTGGTGTTCTAAATAATATATATATATATATATATATATATATATATATATATATATATATATAATGGAATTGAAGAATTAACATTAATCGAAAGGAATTTAAGAGAGAAGCAGAAAGACTATATAATAAGAAATGAAAATAAGAATAATTCATTTACCTACAAAATTTTGTAAATTATAATGTAGATTTTTGAGAAATAAAGTATAATTATATAAAAAAAACCTCTTTGTGGTTTTAAAAATATATTTTCTAATAATAAAACTGTTCGCCTGAGTGAAAAATGAAAATTCCTCTTCGAATACTCATTTTCCAGTCTACGACCTTTGACCGCGATTGAGATATCAGATCATAAGTTATGTTGAGATTTTAATTTGTATCGATCCGTTAGAAATGAACTGGCGAAATAAAATTTTCTGAGAAATTATCACTATAACAGTATATTTTAATATACCTACTCTACTACTACATGTAGTAGAGTATAATCATAAACTCATAACTGCTAGTTTAGTCATAGATTGAATTTTTTTCTGAGATTGTTTGTTATATTTTTGTAACATTTAAATTGAAATTAAAAAATTGAAAATAAAATTTGCAGTAAACTTGTTCATATTCTCTACAATATATAGAACTACAAATTTGATGAATTGATAATATTTTATGAACGTTTATACAATCTAAATAAAAATTTCAGTAAATTAGTACAGTATCATATAATTTTCAGTTTTTCTAGCAACGCAGTATGGTATAAAATTGTTATTTAATATAAAATGGATCTCAATTGTTTTGAGCACATTAATTTTTAGATAGATGAGATATTTTTTTCAAAACTAAATGATTTATTACGTGTTTGACAATAAGCAAGAGTAACTCGGTAGTTTTTACATAGTTTTAATAATTAAATATTTTTAAATTAATTTAATAACCATCAAATAGACATTGAATATAAAATCTATAATTTTACTCTGTATGCATGAATTTGATTGATATGAAACAAATATTTTGAAATTATGTTTAAATTAATCTAAAACATTTGTATAACTAGAATAAATTCTCGAAACCAACAGGAACATTAAAAAAGTATTAGCAAAAATTGTTTTTGCATGATATACAAACTGGAGCAAAAAGTAGAGTATTCAGGATAAATTTTGTATGTTTTAATATATGAACTTTAATATTGATCTTTAGATTTAAACTGTTTTCTATATTTAAATTAATCTACAGGTTATTATTATAATTATAATAACTTAACAATAATGATCATTAATCCGTGTCTTCTATTTACATAATAGAATGTAAATTGTAATAGAGTATATTCTTCAGCTAAGACTTATTATCCAGATTTCTATATTTTTTTAGATTGGAATATTTGCAATCTCAACATTCCTTCTTCCCTTAAAATCTCTTCTTATGAAAATTTATATAGATATAAATTTTGTCAATCTTCTTGAACGTGTCTAATTTGTCGAAAGGAATTCAATAATTAAATAGAAAACTAGAAACAAGGATACAGTTTTATATTTTTATATTTTTTTGTTGATTAAACTGATTCAATAAATTACTTTTAACACTTTTTTATCAAGTCAACATACGTTTTTCCTTATTGGAACGAACAATTACAAGTCTTAATTCTTTGTTCAAACATCGTCCAGACGACAAGGATAGTTCTTACAGTTGTGTACATGACCTACTAAATGCATTGTACGATGTTTTAAAACACTTTTTATGGTTCCTTTAAGTGTTTCGTCATTTATTCAAATTAGTCAAGATTGAAGATTATTTTTATTTTCTTTGTTTCTGTACGAGTAGATTAAAATGAGTTATCGTCAAGATCGTATAACGGTTGTTGGTAAATCTTATGTGGTATGAAATATGTATGATGATGATTCTGAATAGATTGTCGTGTTTATTGGATAATATTACTAAGTTGTTTATTGAATTAAACAAAATTTAATCTGCGCTGCTCTCCATCCGGATCAACTCGAACAAATTAAACTTAAACTATTACTATGATACTCAACGGCGAGTTGATATTAGATTAGTACTTTACTGAACATGAATTATAATCCTGTGGTTCCCAAATAGTTGTGTGCAAACTATACTGGTTCTGCATTGAATTCCTTTATTATACCAACAGATGGCCAGCAAGTCAAAAAAATATCATGAGTGTCTTAACGTCTGAACCGCATATTCCAAATCCGACTGAAAAAAATTCTATATAAATTTACCATATTCTTTTTTAATTTTGTTTGTTACAAAATATGTTTTGGGTTTTTGGGTTTCCAAGGTTTTTTGCAAACTTAATATTTTTGGCTTATTAAAATAAGCAGTTTTGCGAATTTGAAGAAGATTTCAATGGCTAGCTAGTTTGCATCACTATCTATGATTTAATGTTTTGAGCCAATATTTATTTATGGTTTAGGTTATTTATTGAAAAATATAATATTATTTAAAAATCAATTTTATTGCATTTACAGAAGCGTATCACTGAAAGAATTATGAACCGTTTACTCTATAATTATATTAACAATAGAAATGCAATGTACTTCAAACAATACTATCTTACTTAACTAAGACTTATTATTCCTTTTTTTCTAATTTTATTACTTTTGAATATTTGCAATCTGCTATTTATTCAATTTATTTAATACATCATTAGCATTTTTAATAACCTAATTTTTATTCTAAAATAATCTTTTTTAAAATTGTCTATTTTCTTGCGAATCGAATATGCATCTTATCTCATCAATTTTGTTTTAACAAAATAGATCTTGTTACCTGGGAAGTATATACATATAATTCTAAAACGTATGATTTTAATCAAGACATGCACTTAAATTTTTAATTATATAGTAATTAACTCATAACAACCACGGATGTTAATATACCTAACAGTACTTTAGCAATTAGCGCAAAACTCATTTTAAACGATTACGTCGGTTTAGAAGTTAAAATCTGTAGCAAGTTTTAATAGTAAAATGTTTGCGTTTTGAATTAAATGTAAATTAGAACTGTACAAAAATAGAAGATTTGCATGTTAAACGTCTGGTTTTTGTAACCAAAGAGATTTGTTATGTAAAAATATGTTTAGACTAAAAAACTAATATTGAAATGTTTGTTCGACGAAAAACTTTTTCGTAATCTGAAGCCGGTTGATGTAATTTGTTTTATTTACACTGATGTATCTATAACTATTAGACGTTCGGTCAAATTGAAATTTAATTTTTGAACTAATCTTACTAATAATATTTAATTTTTTAAGTTTGTACACGTGTTAATATTAAGTAATTGCTAACTACTACGTATCTTTTTAAATAATCAGTATTATATTTTAATTTTCTTGAACAAAGATTAAATTAACTTCTTGTTACAAAACACAATTTTAATATTAATGAACAGCCTTATAAAGCAAAATTTATAAACGTACGAAATGATTTGTATAATAATGGATTGATTATGTAATATAAAATACTTGAAGGACTTATTAAATTAGTTAATTGGCTTATTTGTTAAATAGAGTCATTTGAAATTAATACCATAGATCTTCATACTTTTGCTACGTGTTCAAAAACTAATTATGCGAAAAATATTACTAGTAGTTTATAGATACCACTTAGTAAATATACATTTTATTATTATTAGTATTTAATTACTAATTATGTTTCTTTGAATATAACTGCAAAATTTAATGGGCAATTTATGAAATAAATTATACAATTTAAACAACTATGAATTCCGTTAAAATTACAAATTTAAACATCGTAATCTTTATATATAATAAACGATTGCTAAACTGAATTTATATCGATAGTAGAAAATAGTTTCAAACTACTTGCGCTTATATAAATGCTTATATAAATGATATTAATTTAAATTTTTAAAGCTAAAATAAGCTACTTCATAGTAATTAAATAAATACTATTGATTTTTTTACATGCTTCAATTTAATATTTATTATTTGAAAAAACTGTTATTAATGACTGATAATTTAATACGACTTAGAATATTAAAAGAAATATTATATAAATGGGCATTTATATAATGAATTACGCAATTAAATATCTTCGTGAATTTCGTTAATTATACGTTTATAGGCATAGCATAACTCTTATATTAAAATATTTCAAGTCTAAATTTTTGTATAATATTTTAAAATTTTTTGCTTAGTTTGTAAAATCTGAATCAGAATCAGAATATCATTGGGTTGTTCACAAATTTCTATCCGCAAATATATTGTTTAACATATGCAATATGAAATAGATAAGATTATAATATATACGATAGATTTATTTTGTAAACAAAAAAGAAAATCTGCTTGAAAATTTCTAAGAAAAGTACAAAGTAAATAAAGTAAATCAAAATCAATCAATGAAAAATAATTAGTAGTTACAATAGTTAATGTAAAATTTATAAAATGGATATTTATAAATTTATGTCTTAATTAACTGAAAATTACCTTCTACATATGACAATTTACAGTTTTTCCAAAAACAATTATGAAAAAATTAATACTTTATATCACATCCTTTAATATTAGATAAAAATTCTAATTACAATTCATCTTCGCCGAACTATTAAATCTCAATTTCGGGGAAAACTAATTAGTAGCATCTTATGACACAGATATCGAGTTTGTTCACATGTGTATTTAATTTTGTGTGTGTTTGCAAAGTAACATGTGCAAAGAAATATCTTATGAAAGAAACAGCAGCAACCGGAGGAACGTGATGGAATGAAAAACGACCAAACCGACGACACGCGCTATTTACCTGCGGACTCTTGGGCAAGGAGGATCGGACACGCACGTTCGCGCCCGAAACGGATTTCTTTTCTCCTATCCCTGATTCAGAATTGACGAAACGAATTTGCAACATATTATGAGGAGAAAAATTATAGTTTTTTTATTATTTAATACACGAATTTAAATAACACTAAGTTTTCCGATCAGTGGCGAAACTATACCATCTGGGGCCCGTAGCAATTATTTTTATAGGGTCCTATCAGTAAAAATCATAACGCTGTACAACACAGTGTAATTTCAATAATAATAGTTCATAAAAGTACCAAATACACAGAGATTTTTCTATTTCGGAAGGAAAACTGAGAAATATGACAGATTCATATATGTCTTTTTTATATATGGTAGAGCAGGGCTTAAAGCTCTGCGCGTAATAAAATCTACTAGCTTATATCTCGAAAACAAGTAATGTTGAAAAAAAAATTAGAAACAATATTTGAAACGAGAAGGAAAATGAGGTATAACCACCAGCTAAATAATTAGCCTATATTCAAGACTTATAGAGTGCATAGTAAAGCTGAGCTTAAAATTTTGCGGGTAAAAAGGTCCACAAGTGTCATTTCAAGAGCAAGTAAAGTTGCGAATTTTTTAACAGCAATATTTGAAAGGTGAGAGCAAAAGATGTATAACCAGCCATTGATTCACATTGATTCTTAAGACGTTGTTATCAGGATATTAATTATAATGTTTTAAAATTCATAACGAAAGTATTTTTTTCGTTGTTAGTTTTTTGGTTGTGACCACTGTTGTTTAGTTTACGAGACCCTAATATAATTTTTGAGTATACGTTTTATAATTGTTTTATAAGATGTATTGTTTATGTTAGATTCAACAGTTATTTTTATATAACCTCTGTAAAAGCCTACACGTGGGTGGGGTTAAAAGGACCAATCTTTACCCTGGCTAAGATGTAAATAATAAAAATAGAAAATAAAATAGTGAATTAAGTTAAAAAAAGCAATTTTATAAGAGATGAACTAAATAAAGAGTTTTTTTAATTCTGCTAATGAAAACTTCTGACAAATTACCAGATCAAAGTTATATACAGTGTTATCTTTGTAAAAAATATACTCATAAAATTTATATTTTGCATTGGTTGAATAATGTAACTATTATTTCGTAAAATTCCTTTAAAATTAAAATTAAGGCATGAACAAATTTTTGAAAAACATCAGAGAAAAATACATTTGTACAATGGTGACTTAACTAGGAGTTTTAACGTATAGAGACAGATAGTTGCTTGTTCGATATGTGTTATTTGTTGTATAATTGGTTTGGATTTCACAATATAATTGCTCAAAGTCAAATTGGATTTTTGTGCCCAGCATTACCCTATCTTAACGATTTCTAGAGCTTTTTTGATAGCTTGCTTTATATAGTTATAAATCCCATAACTGTTAACAAATTAAGATTTTTTCAAAATAGTATTTTCCGATTTTTAATAATTAAATAAAGTGGTGAACAAATGTAATTCATATATAATTGTAACTAGTAATAATAAACATAATGTAATATATAATAATTTAAAACTTAAAATTTCTATTTTAAATATTTTCTAAAACAATGAATTCTTACACGTTTTTTCATTTTTGTAATACATCGTATGTTATTAATTTTTTTCTAAGATACACGAAAATGTGATGAAATCGTAGAATTTTTTTCTAGCAAAGACGTCTATATGTATCTATAATACAACTATATATAATGAGATTTTTTCAAAGCTTGTCACAATCTTAGGTGCCATGTACGTCGTTGCGGAAATTGTATGTCATTTTCTGTAATTTTTCAGATGATTTGTGTGAAACTGGATGTTGAATCGGTTTTTTTGTATATTTCTGCACATACATGAGTACATATTTATATAAATTACATAGTTCTTTCGTTTTAAACAATTTTCGAGATTTATTTTTTAGATTGCAAATGGTAATCGAACTATGATTGTATATAATTTATTTAAATTATGTAAAACAAGATTCAACTGGAAAAATTTAATAGAGCTTTTTCAATTCATAACATATTAGCTTATATTATTATCCTAAATTATTTTCTGTTGTTTTTGAGTGTTTAATTATTTATCTACGATTATACTATTTTCTAGCTGAGCTTTACCGTCTGAGAATAGACTTTTATTATTATGACTGAACTATGCAATGTGTCATATTTTTCTAAATAAATTCACCACAATCTTCTCTCTTCTATATTGATTATGGTTTCTCCTATTATCCAATTAATAAAATTTCGACGTTCATTGAGACGTGCCAGGTCTGTGGCACGTACCTATTCTGAATATAAAAAAGATCAGTTTCAAAATAAAAAAATAGTAAAACACGTCTAAGCTCATCTTGCTATATAATTAGTGAACGTGATCGTGCGACGAGAAATTATAAATTAATATTTTGTTTACAAAAAACATGTTTTTTAAACAAGAAATGTGGGGGTACGTGCAAGCATGATAATCTGATGGATAGAAAGTGGTGATAATTATTATTTTTCAGCAAGAGCTTATGATTTATACTTTTGTTGTGTAATTTATTTTCACGATTTCATTTTATTATTCCTACTATAAATACAAACTATGAAATAAATATAGAAAATAGTAGTATTTTACTTTATAATTCAGGAGATTAATTTATTGAAAATGCGTGATATAAATTAACGAATAGAAAGTCATCAATAAAGAATCTTGTTGTACCATTTATTGCTGCTGTGATTTAATGATGGCTTTTATATAAACATCAAAATTGTATTAGTGGGAAGTCCCCAAGTGGCGGACACCCAAGGTTATTTAAAAATAAATCAAAAATATTTTACGAAATGTTTATTAAATTATAATTTTTGTTAGATAACAAAGTTAGAAATCAAACTAAATTAACAAAACCGCAATCTTTGCTAAAAAATAATTGATACTAACAATCAAACTTTGCTATCAAAAATATGATTTTAAACAGTGGCACCTAGTACCGGACATGTCAAAATAATCTGCATTGCAAAGTCACTCATTTTTCACTCATTTATCAGCTTTAAATGAAGACATGCAGGAGTAGATACAAAATATACAGTAGAGTACATTTACAGAATTTCGGAATTTGATCTTGTGGGATCAGAGTTATTAGGCTTGATGATGAATCAGAAATGATCATGAAATTCATATTTTAGTAAACAATCAGTTTTTTTGTATTATTCATTAGTGAGGAGTTTATTAATAAGTTAACATACAATCAAAATTTTATTTAATACAATTTTTCTCGAACGATTTAACGATTAATAACGAGTAGTATCTATTAAGAAATCAAATTATTTTACCATTTCCGCTGTTGTGAATTCCTGATTATAAATATAAATATGAAAACTTCTAAATGTACATATTTATTCATTCATTTGGTTACAAAATTTGCAGATTCAAGTATTTCATCAATATTTAAAAAACGTGTAAATGATTCATTAATCTCAAAATCCGCTAGGAAAACAAAATTCTAATAACTCTTTAATAATGTATATCAATCCACATAGAAATTAGAAATATGTCATATTTCTTGATAGTGACGAAAGCATGTCGATACATATTTATTTGAGAATTCGTAGATGTGTGTGCAGTTTAATTATACTAGAAATTCCTACAAAAGAATTTCGGTGAACACTATCTGAAAGCATAACAAAATATGTGTTTGTACTTCGGTTGTTTAGATTTGGTAGAGTTGATAAAGCGTAGAAGAATTCGAAGAACTCTTCTAATCTTTAAAATATCATTTCTTGTTAAAAAATTAAACAGGATGCGAGAGACCATGCCAACGATTTATAAACTAAAGAAAATTAAACAAAATAGTTTGTAAATAAAGTTGAAATCTCTACCAAATATAGGTTTTCGAATTCCATCACTTGTTGATTATAGAGAAATTATTGATGGGTGGTTAATTCTGAATGTTTTTATAAATATTTCATTTTATCAAATTCTGGAAAGCTTTTATACAAATTCTGGAAAAGTGCCAACGACAAAAAAACAATTTGTTTGCAGACATAATTGCATTAATATATTAATATATAGTCTAATTCTTTGTTTTTTAAATTAATACATATAGTTACAAATTCTGTAATTCATCATGTATCTGATGTAGAACAACAAAATAATCCTTATTACAATCAGAATTATTTCAAAACATTTGATTAATCCGACATTCTACGTTGTTCAAGAGTTTTGTTTATTTAAGCTTGTCGATTATAAATGGCAAATGTTTATTATATAGTATTGGCTAAATAAAATCCTAGTGTAGAAGAATTTATAAACTATGATTAATACGTTGCTTATACAGTGCAATAATTAGTAATCAAAACCAAAACTTTGATTAGAATGTTTCTGCGTATCAAAAAAATAGAGTTCTGAGAGAAAACCAAGGTCATCATGTTAAGATTAAATTATGTTTAATAAGAATAGAAATAAAATAAATATTAGCTGCTAAATGTAATATAGATGTAGATAATTTTCTCTTGGATTTATGTTATGCTTCTTCAAATTTTCTAAGATTTGTCAGAAAATCTATCACATACAAAATGTATCTGTAAATTGCCTCAGGGTAAAATGCTACTTGCATTTAATTATTGTTCTTCAAACTTCTCAAAACTATTTGACATGAAATATGCAATGACCAAAAATCCAAATCTAAATAACTATGTTTGCAAGTTAATTACGTATATTATGTTCAAATTTTTTTCCTTGGTTAAATAATTTGTTAAAGGTTTAGTGTTATTTTGTTGTTCTTTCCAATATATGAAACCGGTAGAGACCCGGAAGTAATTCGGAACCAGTGAGTTGATACATACAAGTGGATAAACGATATAAAAGTTAATTGAGCATACATTTGTGTTTGAAGTACTGACAGATGTAACTATGTCTATTCTTCTATGAAAACGTTTGCAATCAAACTGTTGGTTATGTAATATTCTGGTTTTGCACTTGTTTTAAAAAAATTTCACCGAACAAGTGTGATTTTACGCTTAGATTACCATAAAGAGTAAAAGTGGAAGTTATGCATGTACTACATAAAAATAGTTGAAATCATTATCGAATTATCAAAGTAAATAATTTAAATATCAAATTATTAAACTAACGTCAGCTAGAATAAAACCTAAAATGGATTCGTAAAATTTAACATTTAATGGTACCCTCAAGAACAAAAACTTTAAGTTATTTGTAAACCTTAAACTTTCTTAGTATGTTTTCTATAAGATATAATCAGTTACCGCATCATTTTCGGTATGTTTTAATTACTATAAAAATTGTGAATGCAAATATTATCAAATATTTATTAATTTCATAATTTTATAAAATAGTAAACTTAGACATAAAAAATAGCATTAGCCTAATAAGACAGTTATAATAATAATTCAAAATAATATTTTTTTTAAAATCAGCTTCATTTAAAATATATAATATATGTGTGAATTTAAATATCTGTAATAGTATGACAATATTAAAAGAATAATTTATTATAATTTAAAATTATTAATAGTATTTACAATGCTTTTTGGCAATATAATAATTTCAAGTATCTGCACAGTATTTCAATAGTGTGCTCACGGGCATTAAACGAAAGAAATTATAATGAAATTTTGTAATTTCTTACTTGATTTTATCAAGCTTATTGTTTTAAAATCTTGAATGTTTTAAATATGAGTGTATTTATCATTAACCAACTTACTTTGACGTTAATAGAAAATGGCTAAATATATAACGTTACTAATATAAACTCAATAAAGAAACAAAAATTGTCATTTTTAAACTAATTTTAAAAATTATATCAATTACAATTGTTAGAACTTTATATATTTCTTTTACACTTACATTGCATTTGAAGATTTTAAGATTTCCACCGAATTTTTTTTTGCTCAATCAACCAAGGACAAATATTTTTGTATAATATTAACTCTGATAGATACTTATGACTAGGTATATTTAAAATTTTAGTATCTTTTTTGTCCTTTCTGATTTTTTGAAAAATATTAATGACATTTATATACATGATGTATAAGTTTTTTTGTGATTAGTATTTTATTAAGCTTTTTACTCGTTTTATAGAATTACTGAATTGTTTTATTAGATTTATTGAATTTTAAATCATTTAGATAAAACCATGAAATTAACAAAGCCCAGTGTAATAATAATGTTTTATCAATTATCATTATGAGTCTTCTCCTATTAGTCAAAACATTATTTTTGTCATCAAATTGATAAGAGCAAAAAAATGATCAGACACGCATATGTCTCTGGAATTTCCTTTATGCTAATTTGATGTTATTCATCTCTTGGTATTATCGAGAAACACTATTGTATAATAAGAATCGTTTATTGCATAAGATTAAAAATGATTATTGTTATTTTATACCGACGAACTGCTTTCTACACTACACGTAAGAATCTCGATTATCTCATATCATCAGTAGAATTATATTTTAATAATTTTGTTATATATACATTGGAAGATCAAACAGAAAACCAGTTACCCCAGTATGAAATCAAAATGCTTAGCATAAAAACTTTATCGTAGGAATAATATTTTATTTTATTATATCTGTTTTGTTTTCAATATAACTGCAGTAATTATTTCATGATTTTATCTGTTTAGTACGCAAAATTTGACTAAAATTGTGTTAATTTTTTTAAAGCCATTAAATATAAAATAATCTCTTACAGAGAAATTGATATGAAAGCATTTTAATATACAAAATATCTAAATAAACATATTTCTCGGAATATGAAGCATCTGATAAAAATTACTCATGGTATGAGTAATAATTTACAAATGAGCACAGTCCGATTAAGAACATGAAATGAAATATAAGATTATAAAAATACTTACGACTATATAATTTGACAATAAATATAGTCTAACTTTGCAATATAATATGATTGTAATGCACTACATCAATGTATCAAATATCTCTCAAAATGTTGGTGGCATGTATTGAGTATGTTTGCAAATATTGTATGGGAAAATGAATTGATATCTTAAATAAACACCGTTTATTTTTTATGTAATTATCATCTGTTTGATGATTGATATGTTTGCATGTTAAATAATTTTTGTTTTATCACAATGGCAAAATTGTTAATCTTATAAAAAATTACAAGATATCACATAATCATGTAATCGAGTTTATTATCAAAGATTTACTTGTTTGAAGTATGTGATACAGTTTTATATGCTGCGTTTTATTAGGCTGCTAATGATAATAATATTATAAAATTTGTAATATAATGAAACATTAATTTACGGTAAATTGATTGAAGTAAATTTTCAATTAATTCGTTAATTTGGCATACAGAAAATTTTGGTGAATTCAAAATTAAACATATATATTCAGTAATATATAAATTCTTGATAAATAAAAATTGCCAAATTCAAAATATCACAGACAAGAAGTTTTGTTACAACAGCTCATAGAACTCTTAAGATCTTAGAGCAGCTCAAAAAATAAGAAAGCAAAGAAGAGTTTAAATTATTTTATTTTATGACTAATAATGCATTTTTTCTGAATATACATCACTAATTATTATTAGTAAATTTATTGAATATGCAGCTAATTTATTAATAAAAAATGTTGATAGATCTTGATAATTTGATCGAAATTATCGATTGATTGACTTATACTTCTTTATTTCTATGGATTTTTTTGGAACAAATACAGATTCATATTCAAGGATTTGAGAATGTAACGATAAGGATTCTCAGGGATGAACAAAACAACTGATTTATATAAAAAATGTCCTGCATTTTGAATAGTTAATAATAAATTACCTTGTGTCAGTGTAACAACAACAACGAGATGAATCATTCCGTTCTCTTTGTTTGCAAATGCTTGATTATGCTCGAACGGGCATCAAATAATTATAGTTTGTGTACATACAAATACATTCATAATGTTTTTTATCCACGAAATCGGTTTAGTAATCGCTGATGCTTTTTTATAACGTATTAATTAGCATTTGTAATCGAATTTCAAGGCTAGAATTTGATTTATTCTATACAACCGCGAGTGATGCACTTGGTAAAGGACTGAGATCCGTTAATAATCATTTTATAGTTTTTAATATTATAAATAATTTTAAATCAAATATAGTGATATGAATGTTCTTGGTTTTCAGGTCTGTGAATAAAGTAATTTTAAAAATCAATAGACTTTTATAATAAGCACAATAACTACAACTTTATATGAAAATTTTTAGCTGAAATGATGACTCATATCGAGTGACGAAAAATGATTAAATGTGTCGTATTGGCGAATTAATTGCTACAAATATGCTCCTACATCGAATACTTAAATGTTTATCTCTATTTCTGTTTTTCTCTCGGGTATAAATTGCATAAAATAATTTTTATGACATTTACCTACCGTAGGCTGAAAGTATTATGGTAGAGTTAAGGAGGTCAAGTGTGCAACTTAATTGCATGCTCTAAATTCTTAATGTTTCAGTAACACATACAGTATCCTTTCTAGTTACTTATTGTCCATGCCTAATTAGCGATGTTGTATTAAACTGGTTGGTTAGTGATGGCGATGAGCACACTTATACTTTCAAGCGTGACGTTAACGATTTTTCTCTTTTATCAATAAGTTTTCATTTTATTAGAAAGGATATTTATAGATTATTATAGATAAAGATATAATTAAAAGCGTTTTTCGAGAAAGTTAAACTGATGTAGATATGATGGAACTGATTTGAAAATTGTTTTGAGAAAAGTTACACTTATATAAGTGCCAGTTTTCAGGGATGGCAATTTTAATAGATAAATTATAAAACGGGAAAGCAAAATTGTGATATTTATCAAGTAATTTATATAAATCATATATTAATTGTATTTTTATAAAGGATTGTTAGCAAAAATTAGCTGATAGAAAAAATCTAATCATTAAAATTTGCTATGAAAACAAATTTTAGGTGAAACGAGTGGGAAAAACTAGAGATTCCAGAGATTTATGATCTATTAGTCGGAATTTAATAATACTACGAAACCTTCATTTTTATATTATATTGGCACTTGCAGTGACTACAATATGCTCCATGATCATTTATATGTAGCATGCTTTGCAGTAGGTAAACCTTCCATGTTATTTGTGGTAGGTGATTTTTTTTATATACTAGATACTCCATTCAGTTTCATATTACGCTGGCAATTGCAATGACTATAAACATGCTCCATGAACATTTATATGTGGTATGCTTAGCAGTGGGTAAACCATGCATGTTATTTGTGGTATGTGTCCATTTCATAATTATACATCATACTTCCCTATTTACAATAAGTTAGATATTTTTTTGTTATACTAAATATTTTCTAGAAATATTTCATATGGCTAAACGACGTTTGCTTGTATAATATATTATCTACTATATCACCTTGTAGCATGAGTATAGTGCTAAAAAATTCCCCGCAAATAACACTAATCTCGCAAACTATAATATCTGGTCGGTTGTCGGGAATTAAAGCCATAAGCACGTCCATTGTCAGCCAATAGTGGGTATGGCTTCTCCTTTCATCTGACTATGAATGTGACGTACCGATTTCTCAATAAACTACGGTCGTGTCTTTTAAAAGGCAACAGGTATGCTTTGCCATTCTGATCCATAGACTCATAGCCACAATCCACCGATTGCAATTCTACTTTTTCAGGGATTGGCAATCTTAATAAATGTAAAATAAAAAGAAAAATAGGATATTTATGAAGTAGTATAGATCCAAAGCTAGGGTGCAACGCTTAAAAAAAATTCTCACATTCTAAACAAACTCTATATTTATGATATAAACAAAATGTTTTATATTTTCAGAAGAGGCTGTTTTTTCGTCAATAACAATCAGAAACGTTTAATTGCATTCTGCAAGTTATTTTGATCTGCATCAATTAAATATAATTATAGATAGTAGTTATCCCAGAGGGTAATTACTATTAGATGCAATTTATGCATCAATTAGGTCTTCTTAAATCTGGTGTGAGAAGCAGCGTAGCTACGAGTAAATTGGGGTGATTTAATAATTTGTGATGATGATTAGTGAATCTTGTTTTTTATAAAGTCTTTAATAAGTGGCACATTCAGATCATCATGTAAAGTTTTA
>NW_020536999.1:31246389-31263831 GCF_003426905.1 Ctenocephalides felis | reverse complement strand
ATTAAAAAAGTATTAGCAAAAATTGTTTTTGCATGATATACAAACTGGAGCAAAAAGTAGAGTATTCAGGATAAATTTGTATGTTTTAATATATGAACTTTAATATTGATCTTTAGATTTAAACTGTTTTCTATATTTAAATTAATCTACAGGTTATTATTATAATTATAATAACTTAACAATAATGATCATTAATCCGTGTCTTCTATTTACATAATAGAATGTAAATTGTAATAGAGTATATTCTTCAGCTAAGACTTATTATCCAGATTTCTATATTTTTTTAGATTGGAATATTTGCAATCTCAACATTCCTTCTTCCCTTAAAATCTCTTCTTATGAAAATTTATATAGATATAAATTTTGTCAATCTTCTTGAACGTGTCTAATTTGTCGAAAGGAATTCAATAATTAAATAGAAAACTAGAAACAAGGATACAGTTTTATATTTTTATATTTTTTTGTTGATTAAACTGATTCAATAAATTACTTTTAACACTTTTTATCAAGTCAACATACGTTTTTCCTTATTGGAACGAACAATTACAAGTCTTAATTCTTTGTTCAAACATCGTCCAGACGACAAGGATAGTTCTTACAGTTGTGTACATGACCTACTAAATGCATTGTACGATGTTTTAAAACACTTTTTATGGTTCCTTTAAGTGTTTCGTCATTTATTCAAATTAGTCAAGATTGAAGATTATTTTTATTTTCTTTGTTTCTGTACGAGTAGATTAAAATGAGTTATCGTCAAGATCGTATAACGGTGTTGGTAAATCTTATGTGGTATGAAATATGTATGATGATGATTCTGAATAGATTGTCGTGTTTATTGGATAATATTACTAAGTTGTTTATTGAATTAAACAAAATTTAATCTGCGCTGCTCTCCATCCGGATCAACTCGAACAAATTAAACTTAAACTATTACTATGATACTCAACGGCGAGTTGATATTAGATTAGTACTTTACTGAACATGAATTATAATCCTGTGGTTCCCAAATAGTTGTGTGCAAACTATACTGGTTCTGCATTGAATTCCTTTATTATACCAACAGATGGCCAGCAAGTCAAAAAAATATCATGAGTGTCTTAACGTCTGAACCGCATAATCCAAATCCGACTGAAAAAAATTCTATATAAATTTACCATATTCTTTTTTAATTTTGTTTGTTACAAAATATGTTTTGGGTTTTTGGGTTTCCAAGGTTTTTTGCAAACTTAATATTTTTGGCTTATTAAAATAAGCAGTTTTGCGAATTTGAAGAAGATTTCAATGGCTAGCTAGTTTGCATCACTATCTATGATTTAATGTTTTGAGCCAATATTTATTTATGGTTTAGGTTATTTATTGAAAAATATAATATTATTTAAAAATCAATTTTATTGCATTTACAGAAGCGTATCACTGAAAGAATTATGAACCGTTTACTCTATAATTATATTAACAATAGAAATGCAATGTACTTCAAACAATACTATCTTACTTAACTAAGACTTATTATTCCTTTTTTTCTAATTTTATTACTTTTGAATATTTGCAATCTGCTATTTATTCAATTTATTTAATACATCATTAGCATTTTTAATAACCTAATTTTTATTCTAAAATAATCTTTTTTAAAATTGTCTATTTTCTTGCGAATCGAATATGCATCTTATCTCATCAATTTTGTTTTAACAAAATAGATCTTGTTACCTGGGAAGTATATACATATAATTCTAAAACGTATGATTTTAATCAAGACATGCACTTAAATTTTTAATTATATAGTAATTAACTCATAACAACCACGGATGTTAATATACCTAACAGTACTTTAGCAATTAGCGCAAAACTCATTTTAAACGATTACGTCGGTTTAGAAGTTAAAATCTGTAGCAAGTTTTAATAGTAAAATGTTTGCGTTTTGAATTAAATGTAAATTAGAACTGTACAAAAATAGAAGATTTGCATGTTAAACGTCTGGTTTTTGTAACCAAAGAGATTTGTTATGTAAAAATATGTTTAGACTAAAAAACTAATATTGAAATGTTTGTTCGACGAAAAACTTTTTCGTAATCTGAAGCCGGTTGATGTAATTTGTTTTATTTACACTGATGTATCTATAACTATTAGACGTTCGGTCAAATTGAAATTTAATTTTTGAACTAATCTTACTAATAATATTTAATTTTTTAAGTTTGTACACGTGTTAATATTAAGTAATTGCTAACTACTACGTATCTTTTTAAATAATCAGTATTATATTTTAATTTTCTTGAACAAAGATTAAATTAACTTCTTGTTACAAAACACAATTTTAATATTAATGAACAGCCTTATAAAGCAAAATTAATAAACGTACGAAATGATTTGTATAATAATGGATTGATTATGTAATATAAAATACTTGAAGGACTTATTAAATTAGTTAATTGGCTTATTTGTTAAATAGAGTCATTTGAAATTAATACCATAGATCTTCATACTTTTGCTACGTGTTCAAAAACTAATTATGCGAAAAATATTACTAGTAGTTTATAGATACCACTTAGTAAATATACATTTTATTATTATTAGTATTTAATTACTAATTATGTTTCTTTGAATATAACTGCAAAATTTAATGGGCAATTTATGAAATAAATTATACAATTTAAACAACTATGAATTCCGTTAAAATTACAAATTTAAACATCGTAATCTTTATATATAATAAACGATTGCTAAACTGAATTTATATCGATAGTAGAAAATAGTTTCAAACTACTTGCGGCTTATATAAATGCTTATATAAATGATATTAATTTAAATTTTTAAAGCTAAAATAAGCTACTTCATAGTAATTAAATAAATACTATTGATTTTTTTACATGCTTCAATTTAATATTTATTATTTGAAAAAACTGTTATTAATGACTGATAATTTAATACGACTTAGAATATTAAAAGAAATATTATATAAATGGGCATTTATATAATGAATTACGCAATTAAATATCTTCGTGAATTTCGTTAATTATACGTTTATAGGCATAGCATAACTCTTATATTAAAATATTTCAAGTCTAAATTTTTGTATAATATTTTAAAATTTTTTGCTTAGTTTGTAAAATCTGAATCAGAATCAGAATATCATTGGGTTGTTCACAATTTCTATCCGCAAATATATTGTTTAACATATGCAATATGAAATAGATAAGATTATATATATACGATAGATTTATTTTGTAAACAAAAAAGAAAATCTGCTTGAAAATTTCTAAGAAAAGTACAAAGTAAATAAAGTAAATCAAAATCAATCAATGAAAAATAATTAGTAGTTACAATAGTTAATGTAAAATTTATAAAATGGATATTTATAAATTTATGTCTTAATTAACTGAAAATTACCTTCTACATATGACAATTTACAGTTTTTCCAAAAACAATTATGAAAAATTAATACTTTATATCACATCCTTTAATATTAGATAAAAATTCTAATTACAATTCATCTTCGCCGAACTATTAAATCTCAATTTCGGGGAAAACTAATTAGTAGCATCTTATGACACAGATATCGAGTTTGTTCACATGTGTATTAAATTTAGTGTGTGTTTACGAAGTAACATGCGCAAAGAAATATCTTATGAAAGAAACAGCAGCAACCGGAGGAACGTGATGGAATGAAAAACGACCAAACCGACGACACGCGCTATTTACCTGCGGACTCTTGGGCAAGGAGGATCGGACACGCACGTTCGCGCCCGAAACGGATTTCTTTTCTCCTATCCCTGATTCAGAATTGACGAAACGAATTTGCAACATATTATGAGGATAAAAATTATAGTTTTTTTGTTATCTAACACAAGAACAATTTAAATAACACTAACTTTTCCGGTCAGTGGCGAAACTATACCATCTGGAGCCCGTAGCAATTTTTTTATGGGGTCTTATCAGTAAAAATCATAACTCAGAGTAATTTTAATAATAATAGTTCATAAAAGTACCAAATACACAGAGATTTTTCTATTTCGGAAGGAAAACTGAGAAATATGACAGATTCATATATGTCTTTTTTATATATGGTAGAGCAGGGCTTAAAGCTCTGCGCGTAATAAAATCTACTAGCTTATATCTCGAAAACAAGTAATGTTGAAAAAAAAATTAGAAACAATATTTGAAACGAGAAGGAAAATGAGGTATAACCACCAGCTAAATAATTAGCTATATTCAAGACTTATAGAGTGCATAGTAAAGCTGAGCTTAAAATTTTGCGGGTAAAAAGGTCCACCAGTGTCATTTCAAGAGCAAGTAAAGTTGCGAATTTTTTAACAGCAATATTTGAAAGGTGAGAGCAAAAGATGTATAACCAGCCATTGATTCACATTGATTCTTAAGACGTTGTTATCAGGATATTAATTATAATGTTTTAAAATTCATAACGAAAGTATTTTTTTCGTTGTTAGTTTTTTGGTTGTGACCACTGTTTTGTTTAGTTTACGAGACCCTAATATAATTTTTGAGTATACGTTATTTAATTGTTTTATAAGATGTATTGTTTATTTTAAGTTAGATTCAACAGTTTGTTTTCATATAACCTCTATAAAAGCTTACACGTGGGTGGGGTTAAAAGGACCAATCTTTACCCTGGCAAAGGTGTAAATAATAAAAAATAGAAAATAAAATAGTGAATTAAGTTAAAAAAAGGAATTTTATAAGAGATGAACTAAATAAAGAGTTTTTTTAATTCTGCTAATGAAAACTTCTGACAAATTAGCAGATCAAAGTTATATACAGTGTTATCTTTGTAAAAAATATACTCATAAAATTTATATTTTGCATTGGTTGAATAATGTAACTATTACTTTCGTAAAATTCCTTTAAAATTAAAATTAAGGCATGAACAAATTTTTGAAAAACATCAGAGAAAAATACATTTGTACAATGGTGACTTAACTAGGAGTTTTAACGTATAGAGACAGATAGTTGCTTGTTCGATATGTGTTATTTGTTGTATAATTGGTTTGGATTTCACAATATAATTGCTCAAAGTCAAATTGGATTTTTGGGCCCAGCATTACCCTATCTTAACGATTTCTAGAGCTTTTTTGATAGCCTGCTTTATATAGTTATAAATCCCATAATTATTAATAAATTAATAAAGATTTTTTTAAAATAGTATTTTCCGATTTTCAATAATTAAATAAAGTGGTGAACAAATGTATTTTTTCTAATATCATTTAATTTAATACCATATAATAATTTAAAACTTAAAATTTCTATTACGAAATGTTTTCTAAAACAATGAATTCTTACACGTTTTTTCATTTTTGTAATACATCGTATGTTATTAATTTTTTTTCTAAGATACACGAAAATGTGATAAAATCGTAGAAATTTTTTCTAGTCTATATGTATCTATAATACAACTATATATAATGAGATTTTTTTCAAAGCTTGTCACAATCTTAGGTGCCATGTACATCGTTGCGGAAATTGTATGTCATTTTCTGTAATTTTTCAGATGATTTGTGTGAAACTGGATGTCGAATTGGTTTTTTGTTTGCTTCTACACATACATATGCACATATTTATATAAATTACATAGTTCTTTCGTTTTAAACAATTTGCGAGAATTATTTTTTAGGTGCTAATGGGAATCGAACTATAATTGTATATAATTTATTCCAATTATGTGAAACAAGATTCATCTAGGAAAAATATATCTACTAGGTCTATATCAATTCAGAACATATTAGCTTATATTATTATTTTAAATAATTATCTTTTTTTTTTGAATATTTCATTATTTATCCATGATTAGCCAACGCTATTATACTATTTTCTAACTGAGCTTTACCGTCTGAGAATATTCATTTATTATTATGACTAAACTATGCATTGTGTCATATTTTTCTAACTAAATTTACCAACAATCTTCTCTCTTTTATATTGATTATGGTTTCTCCTATTATCCAATTAATAAAATTTCGACGTTCACTGAGACGTGCCAGGTCTGTGGCACGTACCAATTTAGAATATAAAAAAGATGTGTTTCAAAATAAAAAAATAGTAAAACATGTCTAAGCTCATCTTGCTATATATTAGAGAACGTGATCGTGTGACGAGCAATTATAAATTAATATTTTGTTTACAAGAAACATGTTTTTTAAAGAAGAAATGCGGGGGTACGTGCAAGCATGGTAATCTCATGGATAGAAAGTGGTGATAATTATTATTTTTCAGCAAAAGCTTATGATTTATACTTTTGTTGTGTAATTTATTTTCACGATTTAATCTAATTATTCGTATTATAAACACAAACTATGAACAAATATAGAAAATGGTAGTATTTTACTTTGCAATTCCAGAGATGAATTTATTGAAAATGCGTGATAGTAATTAATGAATAGAAAGTCATCAATTAAAGAATCTTGTTGTACCATTTATTGCTACTGTGGTTTAATGATGGTTTTTATATAAATATCAAAATTATATTTTGTGAAAAAAATATTTTTTATTATATATATCTCAGCTTTTAAATGTAGACATGCATGCAGCGGTAGAATAAAATATAGAGTAGAGTAGATTTTTTTTACATTTTGAAATTCGGAATTTGATCTTGTGGGATCAGATATTAGTCTTGATGATGGATCAGAAATCATCATGATTTTTCATATTTGAGTAAACGATCAGATTTTTTTGTATAGTTTCATTCAGTAGTAAGGACTTTATTAATAAGTTAATATACTATCAAAATTTTATTTAATATAATCTTTCTCGAACGATATTATCTATTAAGAAATCAAATCATTTTACTATTTCCGCTGTTGTGAATTCCTGATAACAAATATAAATATCAAAAATTCTAAATGTACATATTTATTTATTTATTTGGCTACAAAGTTTGCAGATTCAAGTATTTCATCAATATTTAAAAAACGTGTAAATGATTCATAAATCTCAATTATCCGCCAGGAAAACAAATTCCTAATAACTCTTTGATAATGTATATCAATCCACATAGAAATTAGAAATATGTCATATTTATTGATAGTGTCGAAAGCATGTCGATACATATTTATTTGAGAATTCGTAGATGTGTGTGCAGTTTAATTATACTAGAAATTCCTGCAAAAGAATTTCGGTGGACACTATCTCAAAGCATAACAAAATATGTGTTTGTACTCCCGTTGTTTAGATTTGGTAGAGTTGATAAAGCGTAGAAGAATTCGAAGAACTCTTCTGATAATCTTCAAAATATCATTTCTTGTTAAAAAATTAAACAGGATACGAGAGCATATGCCAACGATTTATAAACTAAAGAAAATTAAACAAAATAGTTTAAACTAAAGAAAATTAAGTAAATAAAGTTGAAATCTCTACTAAATATAGGTTTTCGAATCCCATCACTTGTTGATTATAGAGAGATTATTGATGGTTGGTTATTTCTGAGTAAATATTTCTGAATAAATAATTCAATTTTATCAAATTCTGGAAAAGCTTTTATTCAGTGCCAGCGACAAAATAATAAATTGTTTGCAGACTAAATTGCAGTCCCCCACTCTTTGATTTTTAAATTATTACTTGATGTAGAACAACAAAATAATCCTTATTACAATCAGAATTATTTCAAAACATTTGATTAATCCGACATTCTACGTTGTTCAAAAGTTTTGTTTATTTAAGCTAGTCGATTATAAATGGCAAATGTTTATTATATAGTATTTGCTAAATCCTGGTGTAGAAGAATTTATAAACTATGATTAATACGTTGTTTATACAGTGCAATAATTAGTAATCAAAACCAAAACTTTGATTAGAATGTTTCTGCGTTTCAAAAAAATAGAGTTTTGAGAGAAAACCAAGGTCATTATGTTAAGAATAAAATTATGTTTAATAAAAAAAGAAATAAAATAAATATTAGCTCCTAAAAGTAATATTTATTTAGATACTTTTTTCTATGGATTTATGTGATGCTTCTTCAACTTTTCTAGGATTTACCAGAAAATCCATCACAAGCCACATACAAAATGTATCTGTAAATTGCCTCATGGTAAAATACTACTTGCATCTAATTAATATTGCTCTTTAAAACTTCTCAGAACTATTTGACATGAAATATGCAATGACCAAAAATTCAAATCTAAATAAATATGTTTGCAAGTTAATTACGTATCACATGTTTCAAGTTTTTTCCTTGATTAAATAATTTATTAAAGGTATAGTGTTATTTTGTTGTTCTTTCTAATATATGAAACCGGTAGAGACCCGGAAGTAATTCGGAACCAGTGAGTTGATACATATAAGTGGATAAACGATATAAAAGTTAATTGAGCATACATTTGTGTTTGAAGTACTGACAGATGTAACTATGTCTATTCTTCTATGAAAACGTTTGCAATCAAACTGTTGGTTATGTAATATTCCAGTTTTGCACTTGTTTTAAAAAAATTTCACCGCCGGAACAAGTGTGATTTTACGCTTAGATTACCATAAAGAGTAAAAGTGGAAGTTATGCATGTACTATATAAAAATAGTTGAAATCATTATCGAAATATCAACATAAATAATTTAAATGTTATTACCTTTTATCAAAATCATTAAATTAGCGTCAGTTAGAATAAAACATAAAATGGACTCGTAAAATTTTAACATTTAATCGTAACCACAAGTTACTAAAGTTCTTTGTGAACTTTATACTTTCTTAGTATGTTTTTTATAAGAAATCATCACCTACTGTACAATTTTCGATATGTTTTAAATTACTCTAAAAATGTGAACGCAAATATTATCAAATATTTATTGATTTCATAATTTTATTAAAATAGTAAACTAAGAAGTAAAAAATAGCACCAGCCTAATAAGACAGTTATAAATATAATTGGGAACGCATTGAAAATAACATTTTTAATTTTTTTTTTAAATCAGCTTTATTTGAAATATATATGTGTCTGAATTCAAATATTTGCAATAGTATAAAAATATTAAACGAATAATTTATAATATAATAATCTAAAATTGTTAATAGTATTTACAATGCTTTTTTGGTAATCTAATAATTTCAAGTATCTGCACAGTATTTCGATTGTGTGCTCACGGGCATTACGAAAGAAATTATAATGAAATTTTGTAATTTCGTACTTGATTTTATCAAGCTTATTGTTTTAAAATCTTGAATGTTTTAAATATGAGTGTAATTATTATTTTTAACCAACTCTAACTTACTTTGACGTTAAGAGATAATGGCTAAATATATAACGTTGCTAATATAAACTCATTAGAAAAACAGAAAATTGTCGTCTTTTAATCTAATTTTAAAAATTATACCAGTTGCAATTGCTAGAACTTCATATATATTCTTAAATACTTACATTGGATTTAAAAATTTTTACCGAATATTTTTTTTTTTTTTACTAAATCAATCATAGAGAAATATTTTTGTATAAATATTTACTTTGATAGAATACTCATATATATCTAAGAGTATTTAAAATTTTGGTGTCTTTTTTGTATCAATTTATCATAAATTAACAGATTTCAATGGAGAAATTCTTATGACATTTATATACATGATGTATAAGTTTTCTTTGTAATTTGTATTTTATTAAACTTTTTACTTGTTTTATTGAATTGTCTTGGGATTAATTTAAATTATTTTAGAATAAATAGTATAAGATTAACAAATCTAGTGTAGGAATTATTTTTTCATCATTTATTATTTCCAGTAGTCTTCTTCCTAGTCAAATCATTATTTTTGTCAGCAAATTGATAAGAGCAAAAAAAAAGATCAGACACGCATATGTCTCTGGAATTTCCTTCATGCTAATTTAATGTTATTCATCTTTTAGTTTTATCGAGAAACACTATTGTATAATAAGAATCGTTTATTGCATAAGATTAAAAATGATTATTGCTATTTTATTCCGACGAACTGCTTTCTACGCATAAGAATCTCGATTATCTCATATCATCAGTAGCATTATATTTTAATAATTTTGTTATATATACATTCGAAGATCAAATAGAAAACTCCAATGTAAAATCAAAATGTTTAGAATAAAAACTTGTATATTAGGCACGACATTTTATTCTATTCTATCTGTTTTTTTTTCAATATAATTATTTTAATTATTTCATGATTTTATCTGTTTACTACGCAAAATTTGAGTAAAATTGTGTTAATTTTTTTTACATATATATTTTTAGCCATAATTATATATAAAATAATTTTCTGCAGAGAAATTGATATAAAAGCATTTTGTATATTGAAAATATCTCAATCGACATATTTCTCGGAATATGAAGCATCTGATAAAAATTACTCATGGTGTGAGTAATAATTTACAAATGAGCAAAGCCCGATTAAGAACATGAAATGAAATATAAGATTATACAAATACTTATGACTATATAATATGACAATAAATATATTCTATGTGTAGTGATTGTAATGCACTATATCAATGTATTAAAATTATCTCTCAAAATTTTGGTGGCATGTATTAAGTTTGTTTGCAAATATTGTATGGGAAATTGAATTGATATCTTGAATAAACACCGTTCATTTTTTATGTAATTATCATCTGTTTGATGATTGATATGTTTGCATGTTAAATAATCTTTGTTTTATCACAATGGCAAAATTGTTAATCTTATAAAAAATTACAAGATATCATATAACCATGTAATCGAGTTTATTATCAAAGATTTACTTGTTTGAAGTATGTGATACAATTTTACATGTTGCGTTTTATTAGGCTGCTAATGATAATAATATTATAAAGTTTTTAATATAATTAAAGATTTATTTACGGTAAATTGATTGACTTTCTGTAGATATAAGTAATTTTCTAATTAATTTAATAATTTGGCATACAGCAAATTTTTATTGAATTCAAAATTAAACAAATATATTCAGTATTATATAAAATCCTAATAATAAAAAATTATCAAATTGTAAAATATATTAAAAACAAAAAGTTTGGTTACAACTCCTAAGTTCGTAGAACTCCTAAGTTCATAGTGCGGCTCAAAAAATAAGAAAACAACGAAGAGTTTGAATTATTTTACTTTTATGACTAATAATCTAATTTTTCTCAATATATTTCACCAATTATTATTAGTAAATATATTAAATATGCACCTCATTTATTTATAAACGAAAAGTATAATGGATTTATAGTTCTTGAAAATTTGTTAGAAATTATTGATTGATTGGCTAATACTTCTTTATTGCTATGGATTTTTGTGAACAGAGTCATATTAGTGGAAAATGAATGTAACGAAAAGGACTCTCAGGGATGAACAAAACAACTGATTTATATAAAAAATGTCCTGCATTTTGAATAGTGAAATAATAAATTACCTTGTGTCAGTGTAACAACAACAACGAGATGAATCATTCCGTTCTCTTTGTTTGCAAATGCTTGAACGGGCATCAAATAATTATAGTTTGTGTACATACAAATACATTCATAATGTTTTTTATCCACGAAATCGGTTTAGTAATCGCTGATGCTTTTTTATAACGTATTAATTAGCATTTGTAATCGAATTTCAAGGCTAGAATTTGATTTAATCTATACAACCGCGAGTGATGCACTTGGTAAAGGACTGAGATCCGTTTGATAAGTTTTATAGTTTTTAATATTATAAATAATTCTAAATCAAATATAGTGATATGAATGTTCTTGGTTTTCAGTTCTGTGAATAGAATAATTTTAAAAATTGAATAGACTTTTATAAATAAGCACAATAACTACAACTTTATATGAAAATTTTTAGCTGAAATTATGACTCATATCGAGTGACGAAAAATGATTAAATTTGTCGTATTGGCGAATTAATTGCTACAAATATGCTCCTACATCGAATACTTAAATGTTTATCTCTATTTCTGTTTTTCTCTCGGGTATAAATTGCATAAAATAATTTTTATGACATTTACCTACCGTAGGCTGAAAGTATTATGGTAGAGTTAAGGAGGTCAAGTGTGCAACTTAATTGCATGCTCTAAATTCTTAATGTTTCAGTAACACATACAGTATCCTTTCTAGTTACTTATTGTCCATGCCTAATTAGCGATGTTGTATTAAACTTGTTGGATAGTGATGGCGATGAGCACACTTATACTTTCAAGCGTGACGTTAACAATTTTTCTCTTTTATCAATAAGTTTTCATTTTATTAGAAAGGATATTTATAGATTATTATAGATAAAGATATAATTAAAAGCGTTTTCGAGAAAGTTAAACTGATGTAGATATGATGGAACTGATTTGAAAATTGTTTTGAGAAAAGTTGCACTTATATAAGTGCCAAGTTTTTCAGGGATTGGCAATTTTAATAGGTACATTATAAAACGGGAAAGCAAAATGGTGATATTTATCAAGTAATTTATATAAATCATATATTAATTGTATTTTTATAAAAGATTGTTAGCAAAAATTAGCTGATAGAAAAAATCTAATGATTAAAATTTGCTATGAAAACAAAATTTTAGGTGAAACGAGTGGGAAAAACTAGAGATTCCAGAGATTTATGATCTATTAGTTCGGAATTTAATAATACTACGAAACCTTCATTTTTATATTATATTGGCACTTGCAGTGACTACCAATATGCTCCATGATCATTTATATGTAGCATGCTTTGCAGTAGGTAAACCTTCCATGTTATTTATGATAGGTGATTTTTATTTATATACTAGATACTTCCATTCAGTTTCATATTACGCTGGCAATTGCAATGACTATAAACATGCTCCATGAACATTTATATGTGGTATGCTTAGCAGTGGGTAAACCATGCATGTTATTTGTGGTATGTGTCCATTTCATAATTATACATCATACTTCCCTATTTACAATAAGTTAGATATTTTTTTGTTATACTAAATATTTTCTAGAAATATTTCATATGGCTAAACGACGTTTGCTTGTATAAATATATGTATCTACTATATCAACCTTGTAGCATGAGTATAGTGCTAAAAAATTCCCCGCAAATAACAATAATCTTCGCAAACTGTAATATCTGGTCGGTTTGTCGGGAATTAAAGCCATAAGCACGTCAGTGTCAGCCGATTGTGGGTATGGCTTCTCCTTTCACTGACTATGAATGTGACGTAACGATTTCTCAATAAAACTACGGTCGTGTCTTTTAAACAGGCAACAGGTATGCTTTGCCATTCTGATCCATAGACTCATAGCCACAATCCACCGATTGCAATTCTATTTTTTCAGGGATTGACAATCTTAATAAATGGTAAATAAAAAAGAAAATAGGGATATTTATGAAGTAGTATAGATCCAAAGCTAGGGTGCAACGCTTAAAAATTCTCACATTCTAAACAAACTCTATATTTATGATATAGACAAAATGTTTTATATTTTCAGAAGAGGCTGTTTTTTCGTCAATAACAATCAGAACGTTAATTGCATTCTGCAAGTTATTTTGATCTGCATCAATTAAATATAATTATAGATAGTAGTTATCCCAGAGGGTAATTACTATTAGATGCAATTTATTGCATCAATTAGGTCTTCTTAAATCTGGTGTGAGAAGCAGCGTAGCTACGAGTAAATTGGGGTGATTTTATAATTTGTGATGATGATTAGTGAATCTTGTTTTTATAAAGTCTTTAATAAGTGGCACATTCAGATCATCATGTAAAGTTTTATTGCCCACGTACCAAGGTGCACCTGTCATCCATCATTCTAAGTACTTTGAATTGGGTCCGCTGTACCAATGTCGCATTAGATTTGTTTGAGCAGCCCCAAAGCTCTATTCCGTATGACCAGATAGGAATAGAACAAGCTAATGGTATAAAAAAGAGAATGCATGAAATAGATGATATTTGGAAGTTGAGTATGTCATGATGGTTTAATACATTGTTTTTGTGAAGAAAAAATTGTACTAGCTTTGTAAATTTAAAATAATAATGATAGCAGAAATGTAATACTCTAAATCACTGATTTCCTACCTCTCTAGACTTTTCTCGACTTTAACATATATATATTTATGTGTCCCCATACATGAATTTTGACCGTTAGAAATTTTCTTCTTGAAGAATGTCGAGTTCATTTTGAATTTCCTTCCCGTTAACCATGAGATTTTTCAATGGGAAACAATGTTCTAAATAGTATCTAACAAAAATACTGAATTTGATGATTTCTCAAATTAAATTGATTCTTCTCTATTAGCTTGTGTTCCCAACATCTGCGTCTTGTCTTTCATATTGCGTGACTGGCTCCAATCGCCCTTTAACAAAGCTGTCGAACGTTGTTGCAAATAATACATTCTTTCTTTGATCAGTCTTTTGGACTAAAATTCGAAACAACTTTAATACTACCCGCAATTTGCTATAAAACCTTTTATATGAGAGCTTATGAAAAAGATCTTGGATAAAAAAAAACATAGGATGTATAGGGAGTAATGAGCAAGTGATAAATTTACTAGTTATAAAATGATGATACGAATTATACACAGTATCATTATACTAGTGGGATATAAATAATTGTTAATATTATTAATGAAGCAGAAACGAATATAATATTTTGTTTTTATTAATTAGAATATGTTTCCAAGTGAAAAAAATATATAAAAAAGATAAGCTTTTTAAAAAGCATTGTTGAAGAGTAGTATCATCACAACAGCTCAGAACTAGTAAACAAGCTTATTTAAGTTTTATTTTTTTTATGAAATTTTATCAGTTCCTTAATTTATTCCCAACATGATCAATTTGCTTTACAGAACTATTTTATATTTTAATTGTTTCATTTGTATGAAAGTGCTGATAAACACTTTTATGATTATTATAAATATTAGCTCGCTTGCAGCCTAATATTACATCCGGATTAAAAACAGCTGTGATAATTTTATCACATTGTCTGATATCAATTAAACCTGAGACGTTTACGTTTTTACATGATGCTAATACACGTGCAATTAGCGTAACCTGAGACAGGTGACATCACCTGAGTCTTGAAAGCGAATGAGAAAACATTTACCGAGTATTTTGTTTGACAATGACAATAATACAATAATAAAATAATTAAAGTCACTTAGTTAGAGTGTTTAATTAGATGTCATTCCATCTGTGATTGCACTTTTCTTTTTATAAATAGAAATAAGAAAATTATAATAATTTATTATTTATATTGGAGTGTTTTTATTGCGGAGTTTAACAGGTCACGATACAGATCTCACAGTTGGGAAAATAATTTTGTATTGCCGCCAGGGTAGTTAATCAAATTTGATTTAATGCAACTTGTATGAGGAAAAATTCAGTATTATTTCTTTGTGGGAATAAAAGAAATAAACTGTAATATTCAAAGCTAAATCATATTAATCAATTTTATTAAAAAAGCATTAAAAGCAGTGTGCTTTGCAAGTGGATAGCAAGATTTCAGTCAGGTGTTTTAGACACAACTTTATAAATTTTGCCTGATGTCTGTAATTAAGTTTAATTATAAATAGAATATAGAGCATTATTAAAATTTTATCATGGAAAGATAGGATAATAAATTGTAAATATATTTTTGCAATATTTTGTTGTTTATTTGTTCAAAATTTTAGTTTATTTTGTTTCAACATGTGCAAAACAAGACATTCATTCATATCCAGTGTCTATAGACATAAAAATGCATATATATTTAAAACGAAACTTCTCTATCTAATTTCTATTATTTACTTAAGATATATAATGTAGAGCATTATTCAAATTTTGTCACCAGGCGTAATAACCGATAAACTTATCTACAGAATCTTTTATATGATCTAAGAAGCTCAGCTGGTTCTATTTTCTTGACCTACTTCAATTAACATAACAATGCGCCTGTATTACAATTTTCAATTTCATTATATTGTTTCTCTTCTATAACATTACACATGACTTCATGTTAAACAATGTGATTTCTTGATTATTCTAATGCATAATCTTTTCACTTGTCTGAGAACGTTGAAAACTACTTAGAAAATAAAAGTTTTAAGAACGATCTTCCAATGTGAAGGAGAAATGCCTAACTAAATTTGGATAATTGTTAATAAATAAACCTAGTGTTCTTGATTACTTTCCCATAGAGATTGAATTCAATTTTATTAAGATCTCAGTTTTTGATGTTCAAAATAGGAAATTTAAATGTGCTAATATTAATTTATAATTTTCCATAATTTGCTGAAGAGCTTTTTAGTTTCTATTCACATTTTCAAATGTTTCCTTCATTATTTTGATAATTATCAATTATTTTCCTGAAGATTTCCAATCATTTATATTGTATTTCTAGACTTTGTTTATGATCTGGACATATTCACATCATGACAACAAGGTGCTTAAGCATATATACTTAAGGATATTAGTTCAAAATTTGTATACAATGGTTGAATATAGTTCAATTGACTATATGAGGCTAACTACACGACAATTTAGCAACATAAACCATTATATTAATGTAGTAGTATACAAGTTCAGCATTATGAGTATTTTTGACTTGTTGAAGAAAAGATTCATTATGATCAATATTTTTTTTTAGAATTTATTGCTCTTCAACCATTGATTGTAATTAGTTGTGAAGAGATTTGAACGTTGAGATAGTTATTTAGTTACCAGTTTTGTACTTCTGTCTAAATATATTGCAAATTTGTAGAACAACAAACTTTGAACCAAATTTGATAACTATTTATATTAATTACATATTATCGCTTACTTTGTGCATCTTTGAGAGCTTAAATAAATAAAATAGTATTGCAGTATTGACTATTTGAGAATGCTGCATCATCTTGAATCTTATCATGTGCTACAGTCGTTTATTCAAATATGCATTATTCAATAGTGTCAAACTGAAAATGATATATATTGCCTTGAATCCAAAAATAGATTACCTACATTAGATTATTATATAAATATCATACTTATCAAGTTAAGCTATTGTGTATTGTATGTCTCTATAAATTCCGAGCACGTACTTTTGCTTGCTCCAAACGACAGTCATGATTTAACAATGAAATTGATAAATGCAGATGAGAAATATCATGGATATTCCAACGCATTCCGTCAGAAGATAGAGAATATTTTGATAGTATAAAGTAGTAGTATATGTATTTTATACAATTTATATCTTACAATAAAATGGTCTAGTGCTATTAGATCCTACTAACTAACCTTTCTGGTCTAGTGCTACTAACTACTTTTCTGCCAACCCTTCTATAATTTTGTAAATCACTAAACAATTGTAGAAACTACAGCAGAAAATTAATAAATTGAGTTCGTTTTTGATGAGTCCAAAACGTGGCTTTAAAATATATAAAATGTAATATAATAACTTAATTTCATTCATTTATGTGTGAGAGATGGTAATGCTATTACTTCACATACTGACTATGCGTATATAATATTTATTTATCTTTATATTTAATTACTTATTGATTATCTCAGGTGGGAGTGATTTATGATGGTTATTTCTTATAT
>NW_020536999.1:31217170-31245389 GCF_003426905.1 Ctenocephalides felis | reverse complement strand
TTGCTAAAAAATAATTGATACTAACAATCAAACTTTGCTATCAAAAAATATGATTTTAAACAGTGGCACCTAGTACCGGACATGTCAAAATAATCTGCATTGCAAAGTCACTCATTTTCACTCATTTATCAGCTTTTAAATGAAGACATGCAGGAGTAGATACAAAATATACAGTAGAGTACATTTACAGAATTTCGGAATTTGATCTTGTGGGATCAGAGTTATTAGGCTTGATGATGAATCAGAAATGATCATGAAATTCATATTTAGTAAACAATCAGTTTTTTTGTATTATTCATTAGTGAGGAGTTTATTAATAAGTTAACATACAATCAAAATTTTATTAATACAATTTTTCTCGAACGATTTAACGATTAATAACGAGTAGTATCTATTAAGAAATCAAATTATTTTACCATTTCCGCTGTTGTGAATTCCTGATTATAAATATAAATATGAAAACTTCTAAATGTACATATTATTCATTCATTTGGTTACAAAATTTGCAGATTCAAGTATTTCATCAATATTTAAAAAACGTGTAAATGATTCATTAATCTCAAAATCCGCTAGGAAAACAAAATTCTAATAACTCTTTAATAATGTATATCAATCCACATAGAAATTAGAAATATGTCATATTTCTTGATAGTGACGAAAGCATGTCGATACATATTTATTTGAGAATTCGTAGATGTGGTGCAGTTTAATTATACTAGAAATTCCTACAAAAGAATTTCGGTGAACACTATCTGAAAGCATAACAAAATATGTGTTTGTACTTCGGTTGTTTAGATTTGGTAGAGTTGATAAAGCGTAGAAGAATTCGAAGAACTCTTCTAATCTTTAAAATATCATTTCTTGTTAAAAAATTAAACGGATGCGAGAGACCATGCCAACGATTTATAAACTAAAGAAAATTAAACAAAATAGTTTGTAAATAAAGTTGAAATCTCTACCAAATATAGGTTTTCGAATTCCATCACTTGTTGATTATAGAGAATTATTGATGGGTGGTTAATTCTGAATGTTTTTATAAATATTTCATTTTTATCAAATTCTGGAAAAGCTTTTATACAAATTCTGGAAAAGTGCCAACGACAAAAAAACAATTTGTTTGCAGACATAATTGCATTAATATATAATATATAGTCTAATTCTTTGTTTTTAAATTAATACATATAGTTACAAAATTCTGTAATTCATCATGTATCTGATGTAGAACAACAAAATAATCCTTATTACAATCAGAATTATTTCAAAACATTTGATTAATCCGACATTCTACGTGTTCAAGAGTTTTGTTTATTTAAGCTTGTCGATTATAAATGGCAAATGTTTATTATATAGTATTGGCTAAATAAAATCCTAGTGTAGAAGAATTTATAAACTATGATTAATACGTTGCTTATACAGTGCAATAATTAGTAATCAAAACCAAAACTTTGATTAGAATGTTTCTGCGTATCAAAAAAATAGAGTCTGAGAGAAACCAAGGTCATCATGTTAAGATTAAAATTATGTTTAATAAGAATAGAAATAAAATAAATATTAGCTGCTAAATGTAATATAGATGTAGATAATTCTCTTTGGATTTATGTTATGCTTCTTCAAATTTTCTAAGATTTGTCAGAAAATCTATCACATACAAAATGTATCTGTAAATTGCCTCAGGGTAAAATGCTACTTGCATTTAATTATTGTTCTTCAAAACTTCTCAAAACTATTTGACATGAAATATGCAATGACCAAAAATCCAAATCTAAATAACTATGTTTGCAAGTTAATTACGTATATTATGTTCAAATTTTTTTCCTTGATTAAATAATTTGTTAAAGGTTTAGTGTTATTTTGTTGTTCTTTCCAATATATGAAACGGTAGAGACCCGGAAGTAATTCGGAACCAGTGAGTTGATACATACAAGTGGATAAACGATATAAAAGTTAATTGAGCATACATTTGTGTTTGAAGTACTGACAGATGTAACTATGTATTCTTCTATGAAAACGTTTGCAATCAAACTGTTGGTTATGTAATATTCTGGTTTTGCACTTGTTTTAAAAAAATTTCACCGAACAAGTGTGATTTTACGCTTAGATTACCATAAAGAGTAAAAGTGGAAGTTATGCATGTACTACATAAAAATAGTTGAAATCATTATCGAATTATCAAAGTAAATAATTTAAATATCAAAATTATAAACTAACGTCAGCTAGAATAAAACCTAAAATGGATTCGTAAAATTTAAACATTTAATGGTACCCTCAAGAACAAAAACTTTAAGTTATTTGTAAACCTTAAACTTTCTTAGTATGTTTTCTATAAGATATAATCAGTTACCGCATCATTTTCGGTATGTTTTAATTTACTATAAAAATTGTGAATGCAAATATTATCAAATATTTATTAATTTCATAATTTTAATAAAATAGTAAACTTAGACATAAAAAATAGCATTAGCCTAATAAGACAGTTATAATAATAATTCAAAATAATATTTTTTTAAAATCAGCTTCATTTAAAATATATAATATATGTGTGAATTTAAATATCTGTAATAGTATGACAATATTAAAAGAATAATTTATTATAATTTAAAATTATTAATAGTATTTACAATGCTTTTTGGTAATATAATAATTTCAAGTATCTGCACAGTATTTCAATAGTGTGCTCACGGGCATTACGAAAGAAATTATAATGAAATTTTGTAATTTCTTACTTGATTTTATCAAGCTTATTGTTTTAAAATCTTGAATGTTTTAAATATGAGTGTAATTATCATTTTTAACCAACTTACTTTGACGTTAATAGAAAATGGCTAAATATATAACGTTACTAATATAAACTCAATAAAGAAACAGAAAATTGTCATTTTTAAACTAATTTTAAAAATTATATCAATTACAATTGTTAGAACTTTATATATGTTCTTTTACACTTACATTGCATTTGAAGATTTTAAGATTTCCACCGAATATTTTTTTGCTCAATCAACCAAGGACAAATATTTTTGTATAAATATTAACTCTGATAGATACTTATGACTAGGTATATTTAAAATTTTAGTATCTTTTTTGGTCCTTTCTGATTTTTTGAAAAATATTAATGACATTTATATACATGATGTATAAGTTTTTTTGTGATTAGTATTTTATTAAGCTTTTTACTCGTTTTATAGAATTACTGAATTGTTTTATTAGATTTATTGAATTTTAAATCATTTAGATAAAACCATGAAATTAACAAAGCCCAGTGTAATAATAATGTTTTATCAATTATCATTATGAGTCTTCTTCCTATTAGTCAAAACATTATTTTTGTCATCAAATTGATAAGAGCAAAAAAATGATCAGACACGCATATGTCTCTGGAATTTCCTTTATGCTAATTTGATGTTATTCATCTCTTGGTATTATCGAGAAACACTATTGTATAATAAGAATCGTTTATTGCATAAGATTAAAAATGATTATTGTTATTTTATACCGACGAACTGCTTTCTACACGTAAGAATCTCGATTATCTCATATCATTAGTAGAATTATATTTTAATAATTTTGTTATATATACATTGGAAGATCAAACAGAAAACCAGTTACCCAGTATGAAATCAAAATGCTTAGCATAAAAACTTTATCGTAGGAATAATATTTTATTTTATTATATCTGTTTTGTTTTCAATATAACTGCAGTAATTATTTCATGATTTTATCTGTTTAGTACGCAAAATTTGACTAAAATTGTGTTAATTTTTTTAAAGCCATTAAATATAAAATAATCTCTTACAGAGAAATTGATATGAAAGCATTTTATATATCAAAAATATCTAAATAAACATATTTCTCGGAATATGAAGCATCTGATAAAAATTACTCATGGTATGAGTAATAATTTACAAATGAGCACAGTCCGATTAAGAACATGAAATGAAATATAAGATTATAAAAATACTTACGACTATATAATTTGACAATAAATATAGTCTAACTTTGCAATATAATATGATTGTAATGCACTACATCAATGTATCAAATATCTCTCAAATGTTGGTGGCATGTATTGAGTATGTTTGCAAATATTGTATGGGAAAATGAATTGATATCTTAAATAAACACCGTTATTTTTTATGTAATTATCATCTGTTTGATGATTGATATTTTTGCATGTTAAATAATCTTTGTTTTATCACAATGGCAAAATTGTTAATCTTATAAAAAATTACAAGATATCACATAATCATGTAATCGAGTTTATTATCAAAGATTTACTTGTTTGAAGTATGTGATACAGTGTTATATGCTGCGTTTTATTAGGCTGCTAATGATAATAATATTATAAAATTTGTAATATAATGAAACATTAATTTACGGTAAATTGATTGAAGTAAATTTTCAATTAATTCGTTAATTTGGCATACAGAAAATTTTTGGTGAATTCAAAATTAAACATATATATTCAGTAATATATAAATTCTTGATAAATAAAAATTGCCAAATTCAAAAATATATCACAGACAAGAAGTTTTGTTACAACAGCTCATAGAACTCTTAAGATCTTAGAGCAGCTCAAAAAATAAGAAAGCAAAGAAGAGTTTAATTATTTTATTTTTATGACTAATAATGCATTTTTTCTGAATATACATCACTAATTATTATTAGTAAATTTATTGAATATGCAGCTAATTTATTCATAAAAAATGTTGATAGATCTTGATAATTTGATCGAAATTATCGATTGATTGACTTATACTTCTTTATTTCTATGGATTTTTTTGGGAACAAATACAGATTCATATTCAAGGATTTGAGAATGTAACGATAAGGATTCTCAGGGATGAACAAAACAACTGATTTATATAAAAAATGTCCTGCATTTTGAATAGTGAAATAATAAATTACCTTGTGTCAGTGTAACAACAACAACGAGATGAATCATTCCGTTCTCTTTGTTTGCAAATGCTTGATTATGCTCGAACGGGCATCAAATAATTATAGTTTGTGTACATACAAATACATTCATAATGTTTTTTATCCACGAAATCGGTTTAGTAATCGCTGATGCTTTTTTATAACGTATTAATTAGCATTTGTAATCGAATTTCAAGGCTAGAATTTGATTTAATCTATACAACCGCGAGTGATGCACTTGGTAAAGGACTGAGATCCGTTTAATCAATTTTATAGTTTTTAATATTATAAATAATTTTAAATCAAATATAGTGATATGAATGTTCTTGGTTTTCAGGTCTGTGAATAAAGTAATTTTAAAAATTCAATAGACTTTTATAAATAAGCACAATAACTACAACTTTATATGAAAATTTTTAGCTGAAATGATGACTCATATCGAGTGACGAAAAATGATTAAATGTGTCGTATTGGCGAATTAATTGCTACAAATATGCTCCTACATCGAATACTTAAATGTTTATCTCTATTTCTGTTTTTCTTCTCTTATATAAATTGCATAAAATAATTTTTATGACATTTACCTACCGTAGGCTGAAAGTACTATGGTAGAGTTAAGGAGGTCAAGTGTGCAACTTAATTGCATGCTCTAAATTCTTAATGTTTCAGTAACACATACAGTATCCTTTCTAGTTACTTATTGTCCATGCCTAATTAGCGGTGTTGTATTAAACTGGTTGGTTAGTGATGGCGATGAGCACACTTATACTTTCAAGCGTGACGTTAACGATTTTTCTCTTTTATCAATAAGTTTTCATTTTATTAGAAAGGATATTTATAGATTATTATAGATAAAGATGTAATTAAAAGCGTTTACGAGAAAGTTAAACTGATGTAGATATGATGGAACTGATTTGAAAATTGTTTTGAGAAAAGTTGCACTTATATAAGTGCCAAGTTTTTCAGGGATTGGCAATTTTAATAGGTACATTATAAAACGGGAAAGCAAAATGGTGATATTTATCAAGTAATTTATATAAATCATATATTAATTGTATTTTTATAAATTATTGTTAGCAAAAACTAGCTGATAGTTATAGAAATCGAATCATTAAAATTTGATATTTGAAAACAAAGTTATAAGTGAAGTGAGTGGGAAAAATAGTGATCCTAGAGACTTCTGAATTAGCAGTCCGGAATTTAATAACACTACGAAACCTTCGTTTTTATATTACGTTGGCACTTGCAATGACTAGCAATATGCTCCATGAACATTTATATGTAGCATGCTTTGCTGTGGGTAAACCATCTATGTCACTTGTGGTAGGTGCCTCTTTCATTTATATACCACATCATTCCATATTTACAATCAGTTTCGTATTACGTTGGCACTTGCATGACTACAAATATGATCTATAAACATTTATATGTGGTATGCTTTGCAGCGGGTAAACCTTCCATGTTATTTGAAGAAGGTTTCCTTTTCATCATATACTACATACTTTCATATCCATAATGACTACAAATATGCCCCATAAACATTTATATGTGGCATGCTTTGCAGTGGGTAAACCATCCATGTTATTTGTGATGTGTCTATTTCATAATTATACACCATACTTCCAAATTTCCAATCAGTTAGTTAGTTTTTTGTTATACTAAAAATTTTCTAGAAATTTTTCATATGGCTAAACGACGTTTGCTTGTATAAATATATGTATATACTATATCAACCTTGTAGCTTGAGTATATAGTGCTAAAAAATTCCCCGCAAATAACAATAATCTTCGCAAACTGTAATATCTGGTCGGTTTGTCGGGAATTAAAGCCATAAGCACGTCAGTGTCAGCCGATTGTGGGTATGGCTTCTCCTTTCACTGACTATGAATGTGACGTAACGATTTCTCAATAAAACTACGGTCGTGTCTTTTAAACAGGCAACAGGTATGCTTTGCCATTCTGATCCATAGACTCGTAGCCACAATCCACCGATTGCAATTCTACTTTTTCAGGGATCGACAATCTTAATAAATCGTAATAGGAAAAAGGAAAACTGATATTTATGAAGTAGGACAGATACACCCAAAGGTAGGGTGCAACTCTTAAAAAAATCTCACATTCTTCTAAACAAACTCTATATTTCTGATAGACAAACTGTTTTATATTTTTAGAACAGGCTATTTTTTTATCTTTTTTATCAATAGCAATTAGAGCAATAATTGCATTCTATAAGTTATTTTATTTCACATCAAATAAATATAATTGTTGGTAATAGTAGCTACTCTAGTCGGTAATTACTATTAGATGCAATTTTTTGCTTTGCATCTTCTTAATTCTGGCGCGAGGACCATCTGAGCAATGAGTGAATGGGGGTGATTTTCTTATTTGTGGTGATGATTTGTGGATCTTGTTTTTATGACCTTGTTGTCTTCATTCTAAATATGTACTTTTGATTGGGTCCGCTGAACCAATGCTACATTATATTTGGTAGAGTAGCCCCAAAGCTCTATTCGTATGACCAGATAGGATTAGAACAGGCTAATAGTATAAAAAAGAGAATGCAAGAAATAAATGGTATTTGGAAGTTGAGTATATAAAGTGATGATTATTGTACCAGCTTTGGAAACTATTTAGAATTCAATTTTATTGGTAGCCGAAATGTTGAACTTTAAACCACTGATTTCCAATCTTTCTAGGCTTTGTCCCGCTTTTAACATTAATTTTATCTTTTACAAGTTTTCTTCTTGAGATATGTTGAGTACATTTTTAAATAGCTTTTTGTTTGTCTTTTTTCCTGTGGTGCATGCGCCAAAGTTGGGAAACAATTTTCTAAACAGTATTTAACAAAAATACTAAATTTGTAATGATTTGTCAAATAAAATTGATTCTTCTCTATTAATTTGTGTTTCCCAACATCTGCGTCTTGTCTTTCATATTGCGTGACTGGCTCCAATCGCCCTTTAACAAAGCTGTCGAACGTTGTTGCAAATAATACATTCTTTCTTTGATCAGTCTCTTAGACTAAAATTCGAAACACTTTAATACTACCACCAATTTGCTATAAAACCTTTTATTTGAGAGCTTTTGTTAAAGATCTTGGATAGAAAAAACCTTGAATGTATCGGGAGTAATGAGCAAATGATTAATTCAGTAGTAATAAAATGATGATACGAATTATACACTGTATCATTATACAAGTGGATATAGTTATAGTGGAAAAAATAGTTAATATTATTAATGAAGCAGAAACGAATATAATATTTATGGTAATATATTATTTAGAATTTGTTTCCAAGTGAAAAATGTAATCCAAGTATATAGCAAAGATATGCTGTCTAAAAAGCACCGTTGAAGATCATCACCTCATCATCATCAAAACTAGTTCTATCAGCTTATTAATTTATTTCTAACTATTTTATATTTTTATTGTTTCATTTTTATGAAAGTGCTGATAAACTCTTTTATGGGTATTATAAATATTAGCTCGCTATTAGCTAGTATTACATCCGGATTAAAAACAGCTGTGATAATTTTATCACATTGTCTGATATCAATTAAACCTGAGACGTTTATGTTTTTACATGATGCTAATACATGTGCAATTAGCGTAACCTGAGACAGGTGACATCACCTGAGTCTTGAAAGCGAATGAGAAAACATTTACCGAGTACTTTGTTTGACAATGAAAATAATACAATAATACAATAATTAAAGTCACTTAGATAGAGTGTTTAATTAGATGTCATTCCATCTGTGATTGCACTTTTCTTTTCATAAATAGAAATAAGAAAATTATAATAATTTATTATTTATACTTGAGTGTTTTTGTTACGGAGTTGAACAGATCACGATACAGATCTCACAGTTGGAGAAATAATTTTGTATTACCGCCAGGGTAGTTAATTAAATTTGATTTAATGCCACTTGTGTGAGAAAAAATTCAGTGTTTATTACCTTGTGGGAATAAAAGAATAAAACTGTAATATTCAAAGCTTAAACATATTAATCAATTTCCAGAGAGAAGCATGTTGATAGTGTGTCTTTGCAAGTGGATTGCAAGATTTCAGCCTGGTATTTTTGACATAACTTTATACATTTTGCCATGGAGGGATATCATGGAAGGAAAGGGTAATAAATTGTAAAAGTATCGTTTCAATATTTTCCCGTTCATTTGTTCAATATTTTGATTTATTGTTCCAACATATGCAAAACAATCATATTTTTTAGTGTCAATAGACACTACCTAACTTCTCTACCTAATTTCTATTATTTACTTAAGATATATAATGTAGAGCATTATTCAAATTTCGTCACCAGGCGTAATAACCGATAAACTTATCTACAGAATCTTTTATATGATCTAAGAAGCTCAGCTGGTTCTATTTTCTTGACCTACTTCAATTAACATAACAATGCGCCTGTATTACAATTTTCAATTTCATTATATTGTTTCTCTTCTATAACATTACACATGACTTCATGTTAAACAATGTGATTTCTTGATTATTCTAATGCATAATCTTTTCACTTGTCTGAGAACGTTGAAAACTACTTAGAAAATAAAAGTTTGAAAAACGAACTACAAATGTAAAGGAGAGATGTCTAGCTAAATTTTGATAATTATTATTAAATAAACATGGTGTTCTTTTTTACTTTCCCATAGAGATTTTACAGTTAATTCAAGTTCATTAAGATCTAATAAAATTGATCTCAATTATTGACACTCAAAATGATGAACTTATTAAATAATCTTTAATATTTTACAATATTGATTTTTGAGAACATTTTTTCAATTTCTATTTGCATTTTTAGATGTTTTCTTTTTTTTTAGTTTGATAAATTATTACAAGAAGATTTCCAATCCTTCACATTGTATTTTAAGACTTTGTTTATGATCTGGACATATTCACATCATGACAACAAGGTGCTTAAGCATATATACTTAAGGATATTAGTTCAAAATTTGTATACAATGGTTGAATATAGTTCAATTGGCTATATGAGGCTAACTACACGACAATTTAGCAACATAAACCATTATATTAATGTAGTAGTACACAAGTTCAGCATTATGAGTATTTTGACTTGTTGAAGAAAAGATTCATTATGATCAATATTTTTTTTTAGAATTTATTACTCTTCAACAATTAATTATAATTAATAACGGGTTTGATTCCGTTTGAAACCGTTTGAACGTTGAGATTGATAGATATTTACCAATTTTGAAATTCTGTACATAATATATTGCAAATTTGTGAAATAATAAACCATAAATTTGAACCAAATTTGATAACCATTACTGTTAATTACAAATTATCGCTTACTTTGTGTATCTTTGAGAGCTTAAATAAATAAAATAGCGTTGCAGTATTGACTATTTGAAAATGCTACATCATCTTAAATCATATCATGTGCTACAGTCGTTTATTCAAATATGCATTATTCAATAGTGTCAAACAAAAAATGGCATATATTGCCTTGAATCCAAAAATAGATTACCTACATTAGATTATTATATAAATATCGTACTTATCAAGTTAAGCTATTGTGTATTGTATGTCTCTATAAATTCCGAGCACGTACTTTTGCTTGCTCCAAACGACAGTCACGATTTAACAATGAAATTGATAAATGCAGATGAGAAATATCATGGATATTCCAACGCATTCCGTCAGAAGATAGAGAATATTTTGATAGTATAAAGTAGTAGTATATGTATTTTATACAATTTATATCTTACAATAAAATGGTCTAGTGCTATTAGATCCTACTAACTAACCTTTCTGGTCTAGTGCTGTCAGATCCTACTATTTTTCTGCCAACCCTCCTATAATTTTGTTAATCACTAAACAATTGTAGGAACTACAGCAGAAAATTAATAAATTGAGTTCGTTTTTGATGAGTCCAAAACAAGGCTTCAAATTGTATAAAATATCATATAATAACTTAATTTCATTCATTTATGTGTGAGAGATGGTAATGCTATTACTTCACATACTGCCTATGCGTATATAATATTTATTAACTTCTCGTAGTGTAAGTTATTGTAATCGTCCAAAAATCGAAATTGAAAATTTTTACATTTCTCGACGTTTTGAAGGTTTCTGAACATTTTGGCATACCTCAGAAAAAATGGATGCGTGTGTGTGTGTATGTATGTATGTATGTATGTATGGATACAATTTTTCGGTCGGGCGCACGGATCAACCGATTTGAATGGTTCAAAAAACATTCGATTTCTATTGAAAAGGAGATGTGCTTAGATTTTGGCAAAGGCAGGTCCTGGAATTTCGGAGATAAAGAGCAAAGAGTGCAGAAAATAGAAATCGAGTTTTTGAGAGAACGGAGTATCCGATTTGAATGATCTAAAAAACATTCAATTACTAATGATTGGGAGAAGTGGTTATTAGTTTTTGGCAAAGGTAGGCCCAGCCATTTCGAAGATACAGAGCTAAATGTTAAAAAATGGCAGTTTTTGAAAGAACTAAGCGTCAAATTTAAATGATTCAAAGAACTTTCTGCTTGTTTTAACATAATAATTGATTTTGTAAAAAATTTTTGTTTCAAATTTAAAATTTATTGTATATCGAAAATAAATCAGATTTTATTTTTAATTCTAACTAAAGTTCTAATATACCTTAAACAAATAATTCTATCTTTGCAATTCAGTTTATATAATTCGTATAAATATTAGACAATGTTACAATATTTATAATATTCTATTTGAAAGCTTTTAATATTTATCGAACATTTCGGGACGGTACGGGAAGTTCCAGCAATTTGCCTTAAGTTTAATTACATATTGATAATCTCAGGTGGGAGTGATTTATGATGGTTATTTCTTATAAGTCTAGAAATAGTACTTTTAAGATAAAGAATGTTTTGTACATAGAAACATGCTAAGTATGTTACATTCTGAGAGCTTGCAGTTAATTAATATGTAATTAACCAACTAAAATAATATAAACCAACTAATATAAAGATCGGGAATGTCTGAAACACGATTTTATTATCATCTCTATAAAGAAATGCATCAGTGGGCGTAGTTCTTATGATTAAATTTGTTTTTACTTTACTTTATTGGTTTGAAACCTTATGTAAAAACATAAATAGTCAACCAAATAACTAAAAAATAAAATTTAGTTGCAATGATTTGCACTATCTCCTCTGATAGAGGATGCACAAAACGTGATTGCAATATAAATGTACAAATCTTTGAATTCATGGAGCGAAGAGTATTATGTAAGGTGCATACTACTGCATTCTGAAGCATACTTTGCATCCTGCATATTTCACCTGGAATTCCATTGAAATGTTTCCTTTCTATAAACGTATCTTGGGTATAAAATACCTGAACTGGTAAATAAAACAAGAATCTCCAATGGAAACAGTCAATTGTTTGAATACTCTTGTTAGAATTTTACTATATATTAATATTCTGGTTTAACTCATCAAGACATAATATTCTCAAATTCATTAGGTACTACTTAAGTTTCTGAATATCTAAAATAATAAACAATTTCTCGTATTGCTAAATACATATTGCAATAGAAATCTCTCAAGTCCATATAATTTTATGCAGTAACAGGTCCTTGAAACATTCTGTACTAAAATATGTATTATGTAGAATATTGAGCAACAAATATTGTAGTCCTTAAGTTTATATGGCCTTTGTGAATATTCTGTTTCCGTTACAAATAAAACTTGATATATATTTGAATAGATAAATTATTTGTTCGCGATGTAATTAAGATAGAGATTTGCATAATTCATGATTCGATAGAAAATGGTACATTTTTGAATGAATGAATTCTTTTTATGAATTTTATTATGTTATATTTATATAAATATACTAAATAATAAAATTTTATATATTTCTTTACAATAAAATTGCAATTGTTTTTCAATTACACATTTTTATTGCTATTTTCTACTTCCTACATAAAAGGCAGCAAATGCAAAAACGAATCATATAAAAACTGTTTTATCTGTGACATACATTGCTTCACAAAGAATTGCTCATGTTATTGTAAAATCTTTTGTACACAACGAACAGAAAAATGAATGGCTGTGCTGATGATTATCGTGAATAAAAAATAATTATTCTGAATAAAAAATAATTTATTCTATATGAAAATGCTGTTACACTATTTACACAATAATAACTTTTATAAAAATTGTACTTGATGGAATATTTTATACGCTATTTTATAAAATAATTCTTCCATTGCGGTGGAAATAAAAAGTGTTCGTTTTTCAGAAAATAACTATGATTTCTTTAATTACAGAGAAGAAGTTGCCGTTTCTCATGTAACTTGGCACTGATGGAAGTTATTGCGGAAGGAAATTTTGAACTGCAATGCGGTTTCCGCCAAAAACATCTTTACCGGAACTAACAACAACAAAAGATGGCACGATGGATAAACTGTAAGTTATTCTGAGTGAAATATTTAATATACCTATTCTAGACTAAAACTACCTTTATCTACTCTAGACTAAAATTTCCTCTATCTATTCGTCCTACGTATTGATTTACTACAATTATACTAACAAAACAGTATATAATACTAAAAAAATTAAATATGTACTCTACATATAAAATTACGTATTCAGGTACTATCCTACAAAGCTACATATCAATAAATTATATACATTACTTATTAATACCATTTAATAACTTGTGATTTATGGCATCGTGTCTTGAGGCAAATGGCTGAATTAAAATTTTGAAAATTTGAATTATTTTCGATATTGAAAAAAAATTTTTTTTCGAAAATGAAAAATTTGAAATATTTTTTTTAATTTTGCCAAAAACAATTATTTCATCAACACTTTTCTCAATCCTTCAAATCGTATGCTTAGTTCTCTCAAAAACTGTCATTTTTGCATATTCTGTCCGTATATCCGAAACGGATGGACCTGTCTTTGCCAAAAACTAATTACTACTTCTCCCCATCATTACGAATTGAATGTTTTTTAGATTATTAGAACCGGATGCTGCGTTTTCTCAAAAGCTCGATTTCCATTTTCTGCACTCTTTGCTACAAAATCCGAAATTACTGGACCTGCCTTTGCCAAAATCATATCAGCACATCTCCTTATGAATAGGAATCGAATGTTTTTTGAACCATTCAAATCGGTTGATCCGTGCGCCCGAAAACGTGGACGGAAAGTTGTATCCATACACACATACACACACACGTCAATTTTTTCTAAGATATGCCAAAATGTTCAGAAACCTTCAAAACGTGAAAACGTGTGAATAATTTTCAATAATTCTAAAATAGTAATTAATCATATATGAAAAATGCTTATCTGATTTATATTATCGCTAATATTAAAGGTTTTTCCAAGATTAATTCAACAAGTATTAATTAATTTTAGTATAATGGCTTCATATGTTTTTTAATAAAGTATAATCCAAGCATTTATTGTCAGATATCAGAAAGTACCGTGACATTATCGATTAAAAATTACCTTGACAATTGTGATGAGAAGGTGAAATGATACGTACATTGTGTATTTGTATTGTTTCATATTTTGTAATACAGAATTTTCAGAAATTCGTACTAGAGTTCATGGATTTATTTGCAAGAATAATATTTGATAGAATTGAAATTTCAATTGCTTTATTATATAGCAGAATGTAAAAAGTTTTTAGCTATGTTTATGGTATATCATATTGTTCTATTCACCTATCTGAATAAGTGTCACCTGTTTCTATTACGAATCAAATAAATCGTCCTTGACTCTTTGTTATTGTATGAACAAACTAAATAGATTTGAAGATCTATGATCTAGTTCTGGAATGAATCCAAGACGTAGTGTGATCCCAAGGACAAATTTGTATTTGCATTTCCAATTTTACTTGCACAGAATGCGCATTTAAAATTTGGCAAAATTTAACAGTCATTGATTATTGATTTTTAATCGACCTACTATAACCTGAATTATGTTATAAAATTAACAATAATGAAAAAAATAATATGACAGTCATTTTCAAGAGTAATAATAATAGAATGTAATATAACATTTCAATTTATTATGATATTTTACGGCTGAATATTTTAAAGTGCGATATTACTCATAGAATACTACTAAAATATGTAAATTTGTAATATCTATACTGTTCAATTACAATGTCATATAATTCTTTTTCCTGCCCATAAATATGTCACCAAACTACCATTATCAGACTCAAAAAAAATTATGAAAATTATAATTATTGTTAGAATATTATCATTTCAACTAATATTCTGCACTTGACATTCCTATTGTTGCAGATAGTGTTAATTGTTTCAAGTAATATTTACTTTTATCAAAAAGCGCGTGCCTTCGAAATAACTGTATATGTAAATATTTTATAAACATGAAGGTTAGTTTTATTCAAGGGCAAGGACATAGGTTGCCTTATTAATTATTTACTCCTGATATTAACATCGAGGAGATATATACATACACGAAAACATAAAAAAGACCTATGTGTAATATTTTCCGGTACCCTTTTCTTTCATAAAATTATTAACATATAAGACCTTTAATTTGTTAAATCAATTATTGTAAATACTTGTCGTTAACAATTAACATGTAAGCTAAATACTATGTCCTTAACATTATTCAATGTTGCACGAAGTGAAAAATAAATGTTCTAAAAAATATGTTTAATTGCAAAAAACTATAAATTATAATTACGCTTATGCAAGGTATAGAAAACCAATATTTGTTTCCAATATCTTCAATTGAATATTGAATATCGATATGATTATTTTAATGTTAAATTATTAACTAAAAGTAATACTTTCTAATAATGATAATAAACAAATCCTGAATTTATTATAAAATATAAAAAGCAAATAATAAAAAATCTAATAAAATCAAACCAAGGATCTTCGAATTTTTTAACAAGAAAGAAAGAATCAAATGTCAAAATTTTAATCATTTAGCAAATTTCAGTAGATGATGGTTTTATTGTATTTTGCACAGATCTCTAGAGTTTAGTTTTAATTAAATCTTATCTAATCTTTTATCTTATTGGCTAAAGGCGCAATTGATGTTTACTCCATATGTGTAAATAAATATGAAAAGGGCTCATTAGTGAACTATTATAATCAAAGCATTTATAATATTTTGTTCAGAGTTAGTTCAGACCATAGATTATGTTTGTGTGCAAAGTTTCATTAAAATCTTCAAAAAAATCAACTTCAAATCAATTAATTTTGAAGAAACTATCCGACCGATTGTTAACAAAAACTAATAAGCACATTTTTAACTGAACACTTTTTGAATTTGCAAAATCAGTTCAGTATTCAAGAGCAAAAATTTTTGCACTTATCTGCCTAACTAATACATAACATAAAATTAGAAAATCTGACTTTCTGGCAAAAGCATAAACTTTTCCTTTAGCGATTTGAAAAATGCATTAGTGCTTTCATTGCGGATTTAACACTATATAAAATTATCTGCACATAATTTCTCTGTTGCACAAATTAGCTGCTTCTTCGTTTATTTTCGAACAAGTCAACTCTTCTGACAACTTAATTATGATATTAGTAATTATGAAACAGAAAGTTGTACATTTATTATTACTGGATACATGAATGGCGAACCGGGCGAGATATGTAGACCACGTTCTGATTTCTATGCGATTATTATTATTACTATCATCAGAAGTACGTGATTTAGTTGTTAATTTTGATAACAGTAAAAATTTTGGCAATAGGTTCCCAATTTTTAATGAGAAGATTTCTATCCGTCACGAACCGAACGAAATTTTGTGTAATTATAGTGTGTAATATGTAATCAACGGAAATATGATGTATCAAAATTTTAACTTTCTATCATATAATGGAAAATTATTATATTAAATTCGGTTAACGAATTAAATTGAGCGCAGAAGAATCATTATCTTTAGTGAGTCGTTTTTGAAGATGATTTTGTTAACAATTTAAAATGAGTAGTTATGTTAAAAATTTGCTGGTAAAGCAAAAATCTATCTGAGACTCATTATGAAATATCTATTATCTTGTATTTAACATAGAGAAAATATAAAAAAATATTTTCCAGATTTTAACACAGCCTTTGTTCGGACGTATTTTTATTTGAATTTCATTATTTTCATCATGAAGCCGGCAACCTTCATGGAATTGAGCTTTTACACCGGGTGGTTGCTACCTTGTAGAGGGGGTAGCAAATTTGGATCGGACTTATTTTAGTGACAAATCATTAGTGTGTTATAAGAACTTGCAACAAATGCATACATTATACCACCAAATGGGTGTTTCATACAGTCCACAGCTACAAAGGTTAAATTATAACCTAACAACCTGAGTTAATCGAAGGAGAGGCTTAATACGCACATACAGCCTGCTCTGCCAATAATTTTGGTGGGGCCACATTAGGTTATAATAATTGATATGGAAAAAATATTGGCATGTAACAAGCAGATGCTGCCTTCAACTTTTTATTTTAGTTACATACAGATTTCCTACTTGCAACGATAAAAGCAAGATTTGATTTACGACTATACTCAAACTGTCACTTCGGTAATGTGTGAGATTGCAATTTAAAACCGATTCAAAATTGAATTGATGTGCATACATTATTTGCCATCAATTTTACTGTCGTAAAAGTATGTTTCTTCTACAACTTTCTGATGGAACAAAACCTAATTACCCGGAAGACAGATCGCGTTTCGCTTTAAGTTCGCTCTGAGACCAGTTTCTGCTGCATTATATATTTATTTCTGATTTCATTGCAACTTTCATGTGCGCTCGATCTCCTAACACGATATTGAAATTTTCGTAAAAGTGCGCATAAGCATATACATATATAATTTCCATATGAATTCTTCAATTTAATCTTAATACAACTGGTTTTGGAAATTGCAATATTATGGGAAAGTCATGAGAATTATTTAAATGAGTTTACAAATGTTAAAAACATAACTTATATTATTCTATATTGTATTAGCTTCGATTGAACCGGTACTCTATTTACTCTGTTTATTATCATTTTTAACTTCTTGAAGAAAAAGTGCAAATCAGTGCAAATATTTTTGTCAACGTCTTCGACAAAAATCATGAACCGTTATCAGTTGGTTCGTGCTAATTAGTTCAATATCGACCAAGCTGTTTCTTAGTAATTAATTTTTGAAATATTTTTTGTCGATTCTTATGAAACTTTGTATTATGATAAAATTGATGGCGAGAAAAAAAACTCGAAAATATTAACATTATAGACATTTATTATAAACAACTAATCACATTTTTGAATTATATATTTTAGTCATTATAATAGTTTACTTAAATAGTTTCTTTATGTATTTATGTATATAGTTCATGAAATCTTATGAGCATCAAATGACAAATACTATTTTTAACATCACCAAGGAAAATAGAGATAAATAAAGTACGGTTTTGATTATACTTCACAGGTTATTTATTTATACAATACGTTCTGAATTTATATTATACTATATAATTTATTATTCAAATTAGACAGGTCCACAAAATAAAAAAATTGTCTATATTGAGTGTGGCCCGTATGTTTTCCAATGTAGTTTTTACCTCACGAATCTGAAGGTAAAATATGAGATCAAATGGCAATCAAAATTGAAAAAAAATTAAAAAAAGACGACAAAAATTTTCGATCTAGTAATTCATCTGCATGATATTTAAAATCTTATAATTTTTCCTCCCCTTTCTATATTAAATTACTATATTGAGCATTCACTTAAATGATCTATTATCATCAATAAAGTATAAAGTTATGAATAGAGAGTTATAAAGTTTTTTATACTCCATAAAGCGCGATGTAATAATTATCATATAACATGAGGAAATATAATAATTATAATAGAAATATAATTATATTTCTGATCAAAATTGCTATTTAGTTGCAGAGCATCGATATGCTCTTTTATACATGTAACTTCCAATTAATTTATCAATTTATTTTGTTCTGTATCTAATACCCCATAATTGAGAATAAAAATAGTAATCATAAATTAAATATTATGTATATTTTCTGTGAATACTACATTATATAAAATGATATTTTCAATCACAATACCGTTTCTTATTCGAATTAATGATAAATCTAAACAAACTATTAGTCGTTCGTGCCAAAGTGATCTGATTCTCTTCTACCAGCAACAGTCACGCTTCGCAAACTTTGTTTTAATTAATTTTTTGCAATAAAATGATTCGTTTGGATTATTAGAAAAACAACGGGCTGCTTTAATTGCCTCTTACAATATTTATATTGTTTACTACTGGCTACGCTATGATGAATTTAGGTGCACTTTACAACGAGCTTCGTGTTATTAACATTAGAGCAGGGATTGCAAAGAAACGGTTTAAGATAAATTATTATTATCACCACGTAGAGCGCGGCTTAAATGTCCGCGGGTAAAAAAGTTCATCACCGATATCTCAAAAACAAGTCCTTCTAATCGAGAAATAAGCGGCAATATTTAAAAATTCATAACAAAAGTATTTTCTTTCGTTGTTAGTTTTTTGTGGTTGTGAGCACTGTTGTTTAGTTACTGAAATTTAGTTTAGTTATTAAAATGTTTTATAAAATGTATTGTTATTTTCAAATTAGATTCAACAGTTTTTATATAACATCTGGCCCATTTTACACTCGTGGGTTGTGTAAAATGGGCCAATTGTATTTTCAGCCTTGCAAAGGTGTAAACAATAAAAAATAATAAATAATAAAATAAATTAAGTTAAAAAAAGTAATTTTACAAGAGAAAACTAAATAAATAATTCTTTCAACTAAGCCGATGATTATTTCTGGCGAAATACCTGATCAAAGTTATATACATTGTTATATATAAAAAATACTCATATGAAATTTATAGGTTGCATTAGTCCAATAATTTAGTTATTATTTCATAAAATCCCTTTAAAATTAAAAATAAGACATTGGATCTGTTTGCTTCCTGGGTGTCTCATTTTACATCGCCAATGGGATAAAAAGAAGAAATGAATTAGCTGGGAATTCTACTGAATATAGTCATATGGTTGTTTGTTTAATGTGTTATTTTTAGTGATATAATTAGTTTCATTTTCACAGTATAGTTGCTCAAAGTCATATTGGACCTTTGTGCCCCGTCCTACCCTATCATATAAATAAATTTACTCTAATACAAAAAGATTTTGTACTTTTTCTTAGTGGAATTACTTTTTCGTTAATCATTTTTATACATTCGATTTATTTTAATTAATAAATTAGTCTTTGCCTATGATGATGCTAATTATTTAAAATAAGCAGGAATTTTTTTTAACTGTCGACACGATAGAGTGCACGCGCCAGATAGTATCGCGTGCTCGGGCACTTCGCAAATCAACTAACAATCCGGAAGAATATAATCGAGGTACACTTTGTTGAACTATATAACTTATCTATAAAATTAAATAAGTGTTTTATTGCTTCTTTCCTAGTTGTCTAAATTGGCATATGTGCACATAAAAATTATATAAAAGTGATATCAAAACTTGGATTTATTTTCCTGCATCCGGCATATTTATGTACACATATATCGTCGAATTTTCTTGTTCAACGTTAGATTGATTAAAATTTTAATAAGTTCTCAGACTTTTCTCTTTTTTTAATGCAGTTTTATTGTAAAAAAAATCTTTTAAAATATAATGTATATGGTATGGTATTTCTTGTTATTTCTGTGGTATAAAAAATCTTTTAAAATACATATAATTATTATGGTAACGTTTCCTTGTTATCTCAAGAAATAATTGAGTACTATTTACAATTGGTACTTTACTTATTAGATTTCTGCGTTTTGATCCTTGCTTACGTTGACCAAAATTTATTATTAAAAAATATATCTATTTTAATGAATTTGCAATGAAATGAGTGCAGTTTTGTATGAAGCTGAGCAATAATGGTCTAGTGAACTTTTGTTTGATAATACGACTTCATGCTTTCTGATTTTAATTGTCGGTGTTAATATTTAGAATTCATATTAGAAAATAAAGTATTATTATAAATATTCTTCATAATTCAATATGTTGTCGATACTCATGTAGCTCTTTATTTAATGTGAAGGTAAAACCACGCAGATAAAATATCCATAACACCAAAAATTAATATAATTAGGCTTACGGTCCCTAAAGCACCAAAGTACTTTTTCATCATTTTTGAAAAAAAAATTTATTGTTAAAGGTAAAATTTAATAAAATCGCACTTAATTTGTATAAAGCAGCTTAAATCGATTTTATGAAGAATATTTTACAGAAAATTTTGAAGTACTTCAAACAAAGCATTTAAAATGTATAAATGTAAATTTTATTAAATGCAAATGAATATGTATAACTATTATATATGTATAAATCAATTATTTGCTCCAAAACGATTTCGTGAATTTTCTTGCCTGTGGTTGTTACATTGTTTAAGTCATTTTGAATACCAATTTATGAAATTAGTTTTCATAACATGGAACGCACATTTTTTATCCTAAATTCTGCAGAATGAATTCTTTAGAGTTTTATCTTACTGCCATTTAAGATGCTTCTTTCAAACGCTCTGGTTATCTGGTTCTGTAAATGCTGTGGATAATCACTTTTGTGGTCTCTATTTACCAATAGTGTGTATGTGTACAATATTGTATTTAAGTATATTATACCTATCCATGACAGTACAAGGTGTGTTCTACTTCCTACAAAATAGCTTTCAAGTTCCGGTCGGGTTTCTACCTAATGAAAAAACGAGGCTGTGATAAGTGGAGTGCTAAATAACAGAAAATTTGTTGCTACAATTAATTTTTTAGGTAGATGACACTTAAGGAATTAGTCTGATAATATTGTCATTCGGTATAGTAAGCAAATTTTATAGATTTGGGTGTACTTTATTACTAAACTTCTAAAGTTTATGTTCTCGCCAGAAAATCCGATTTCCAAGTTTCATGTTTTTTGGCGTATCAATTTATTCTGAATCGTTTGACATCTAAATAGAAAACGATCGTGTGTCTACGAAAAAAGTTGATTTTTCAAACTTTATTTTAATTTGATTTAAAAAATAGAGAGCCCTTTGATAGATTTTCTATAATGTGTATGTGTATTTCAAAATTTGCTTGCCACGTTTACGCCAAAGTCGTTTGTATAACATTTCGAATGCGTTTTTTTTTTTAATTTTTAATTTTAATTAAATCGATGTGATGTAATTTACTCTATAAATTAAAATGTATTTTTATTTTCTGTTTGTGTATTTAGTAATATATGATTTTTTTCGTTAACTAGTTTATGTATTACACAAAACCTTTACCACCATCAGAGCAACAAGATAATATACTTTTGGTTAAAAGCCAAAAAATCCTAATTAAATTACCTTACTTCACAAATAAAATTTGCTGTATAATATCGTAAAATATCTCAAAGGGACTTTTACGATAAGTAGTACTTTACTTACAAATTAATTGATGAGATCGTATAGAGACTATAGAGAGTAATTATAATAAATTTTAATGAGTCTCAATCTTTTATGTACCTGAAACGCATCTTTTATTGCAGGCATCTTTACAGTAAGAGAAAGCATGTTTATGAATAGACCAAGTAATTTGTGTCGACTATCATAAATATATTAATAATAAATCATAGTAGTTAAATAACAATAAGTCGTCTGTTTTGAGTTTCTTAAGTGGCACATAAATTATTTTTTTGTTCCTTATTCCGATACTGTTGTTTGCCATTAGTCTTATCAGCATAAAATAGCTTTTTAAATAATTAATTATTATTATAATAGAAGAAAGTTTATTATTGTAAACTGTAAAGAAAACATGGAGCTTATGTTTGTTTCACTATTTTATCTTGTGGTAATTTTATTATTCATTAATTTTATGACGTTGTTAACACGGTTTTGATAACAGTTGGACACAAAATAATGGAAATCGTATGATCTATATAGTTTTACTTTGCAGTAACTTTTAATGTAGTGATCTTTATTTTCTAAATTTTGTCAGTGGTGAGGATCACTATGATTAATTTGATATTGAGTGGACTGTAAATTATAAATATTCCATCATCATAAGATATGTGAATTTCTTCTTCTCTCATTACATTTGCTAACCTCTCTTATTATTATAAGTTACAGGTATTTATACACATACAATTGTATGACCTGTCAGGATTTGTTTTTACATATCATTAATAATATATCGTATATATTAATTGCACTTTATATACTAAAAATTCTTCAGATTTCGAATATAATATTATGTAGAGTTCATGCCGTTCGTTTGTTTCAACTGTAGCAGAAGTGGCACTTTATCCCAATTAGTTTTTTTTTTCAATTTCCAAACGCGTCCTCATAAGTCATGTACTGATTCCAGCAATTAGTGTAACGACTTTATTATTATTATTATTATTATTATGTTCGCTTCGTGATGTTTTTAGTTCAGTCGTCTAGATTTTGTCACGTTTTGCACAGAACATTACTGTTATGTGACAGACTGACTTGAAGCAGAGGTGAATCTGATATTGTTACTAATTCGCGTAATTGTGCCGAGTAAATTGAAAATTATGATTGCTGCAATATCTGAGTAACAGTAAATGCGGACTGAATCGCAGTTAGGCGTGTGGACACGCATTGCCAACATTGATCCAGTTAAATGATCGTTTTTCTACTTTCTGGAGTTCAATAACTGATTAAAAGATGGTTAAACATATTTCTATTATCATATCAAAATCTAGACTTTTAAAACTGTTATTTTTGATAAATCGTTCAAAATTTCAATATTCTAATTAATTCAATAATTTTTCTTACAGATATATTGGCAGGCGCATTTCTGTCGATACTTCTAACCATTCACCCGACCGAGGGATTCCGAGCGAATCCTGAATTAGTGTTGCGTCATCGCAGAGAGACTGACCCCGCCGCTCCATTAGAAACGAAACCTCTAGAAATCGATCTTTCAACAAAAGAATCCAATAACACTGATACTAGTTCCAGTGACAGCAAACTTTCAAAACCTATCACTCGCAACCGTGGCAAAATCAAGTACCACTCCTCGCAATTTACGCCAAAAACTAGTGAAATATCAGCAAATGCCAAAGAGGAAGATAATAAAAAAATCCGACATCATAGAATAATAAAATCAAGGCAGTATAGAAATGTTTCTGAAACTACAATAGCTGATGTGAGTACTGAATCTATTAAGGATGTGAAGCCGCAGTCTGATGAAACAACCCCGACTATAGAAGCAAAGGCTGAGAATAAGAATAATGTGTCTGCTAATGTTGAAGCTTCTACAGAAACAGTTACAGAGTCTACTACGATAAAAACATTAAGATTTAGAACTGCCGTTTCTGCAAGCTTAGAACCTCAAGAAAAAGATGATACACAATCTCAAACAGAAACTTATGTGGGAAAAGAAACATTGGTTCATTTAGAAGCAAAAAATCTATCTGAAACTGTTAAAGCAGTGCCTGCGAATGAAGAGCTTACCACTACATCCTCACCTGAATTATCAACTATATCCGCTGAACCAACTTCAACCGAAATACCTAGCTTTGATATTAGTAAATATATCTCTGAAGATTTCCATAATCAAAAGTACCGCTTACCTTCAGATGAAGAATCTACTTTCATGTCTTTGCAAGTACATGATCCTGTTGAAGCTGTTAAAGGAATTCGACCAGTCGATCTACATAGGTTTGAAGATGAACTAACTACTCCAAAAACTATTATTTTTGATGAGCATCATGCTGCACTAAAAGATGACATTAAAAGTAATTTAGCTGCAAATGGCGGTGAAAATAGTGAAGCCAATATAGATTTAGATGCACTAGCCGAAAAGGCAAAGACTGATAATAATACTAGAGTTGACAAATTGAGTGTTAAAGAAATATATAGCAAAGACATTGTGGGAGATGATGGTCATAAGCACAAAGAATTTATATCCACTAATGGTACAAAAGTTGAATATGAAACATCAAATTTTGAAACGAATATAAAAGAATTAGAGAAACAGGACGAATCAACAGAAATGAGTTCTAATGAAAATCATAAACATGAAGTTGTAACAGAAGCGTCTTCAGCTGTAACCAGTAAAGTAATACACCATCACGCCTCAGGGTTCGTAAATAATTTAGATGTTAAAGTTCGCGAAGTTTTTCCCGATTTATCAACATCTACGCCGAGAATCATTATGCATACACCTGCAAATATTGTAACCATCCCCGTCGTGGATGCAATATCAAATACTACTCATCCACGATTAAGAATATCAGTAAAAGCAAACAAATCAAATCCACAAAATGATTCTGAAACTAATGAAAACATATTAGGCAAAGTTTCAAATCGTGGCCAAAAATCATATTTAGTCAGCACTCCAAGTTCAGTACAAGACTCTAAATCATCCAACGAAATTCAACAAGCACAGGAAACAGTGCATGGTACTACAAAAGCATTTCGACAATTAAATTCTTTTTCACAAGAGAACATGGAAAAGTACAATATGAATTTACCCGATAATGCAGATGCATGGTCCTTGATAGGAATGAAACATGTGCCAACACAAAAACAAAATATTTCGGCTATTACAGAAACACCAATCAATGTCAAAGAATTGGTTGATTGGAGTGAAATAATGAAAAACGAACGAAATTCTTCTGAAAATACGCCAAATTCTAGCACAATTAAAAATATTATTGGTCGAGTTACTGAAAGCCAAGGAGAAGAAAATAAACTTATACCTGTACAGGTACCAGCACCGACAAAATCATCAGCTCTGGTTGTAGAAAACAACATACCCAGCAATGATTTAACCACAATGAAACCGGAGGAGTTTATAGAGAAAAATGATGATCATAAAAAATCTAAACAAGATACTAAAGACGATGGTGATAATTTGCAATTCAATAGAGTAGATGATTTTGAAATAAATTCTCCCTCATCTAATATTGAAAAAATAAATATTACACTTAAAAATGCTGTTATAGTGAATGCAACATTTCCACCAGTTATAATAACATTTAACATGACGACTATGCCGCCAAAATTATCAGAAGTAACGGAAGCATCTATAACTGAAAAGCAGCAAGTATATACGACGACAATAGGACATCAAAAAGTCGTATCTAAGAATCATAAAAAGCAAATGACAATAGGAGAGCAAAAAGTACAAATGACGATGGAGCAACTTAATCATACAACTCAGCCCATTCAGCAAACAACATCAAATATTTTAGAAATGACTAAAACTAGTACCTCACCAAACATAGTTATTATGTCTCCTGATCAAATAAACGCTGAAGATAAACGTCCTTCAACTGTTCTAGAAGTAGATTCGTCAACTGCAAGTGAATATGATATGTCGGCTTTCACAAACGAAATTATTCCAACAACTACAGATGTGCCTACAGAAATAACTGAAGAAAATCTGACAACTATGATATCGAATTCACCAACATCGTCTGAAATTATGTTCAATGATTCTCCTAGCTTACCAACAGAAGTACCCAAATACGAAACAACGACGGTAGAAGAAGCCAGTACATCCATGTTACCAGAACAAACTACTGAAACAGAAGAATCTTCGTTTACCACCATTAACACACAGGATGTAATAGTTACTGAAACTGAAACTACAATTACAGAAACACCTCTAGACTTTATTACTGACACAAATGAAATAGCAACGGATGTACCGGCATCAAATAAATCTTCTTCTACGCTTCTGAATTTCCCGGAAACAACATTATCAAGCAGTTCAGGAATCGAAGAAACAACTTACGGTAATATGATTGTGAAAATCATGAACGTGACAGAAAAAATGAATGAAGAAAGCGATTTTCCTCCTTTGCCACGTCTGACCACATTTAAACCGAAGGTGACTCCAACTCCAGACACGTTAAGCTCCGATGATTTTATTGATGAATATTCAGATATCACAGAAGGAATCGATATAAATATTAATGGTAACAACAATAATAATATTGCTGGTCACGATGAAGAGATTTTTAAAAACAAAAGTAGCGATATTCCGATTTTGCCAACGGAGCATGAGAAAGAAATTCATACAACAAGCCCAAGAGAAACAAGTAAGTGCAACACATTTTAATACTAAAATAAATTTAGTTTACTTCATTGGATTCTTCGAGAAAAAAATTATTACCAGTTAATTTATTAACATTTAAACATTTTATTTTATAGAAACGAAAACTTTTTGAAGTGGATAAATAATAATTTTATATTTATATAATATTCAAAATACCAATAAAAATTAAATATAATAATTGAAATATGGAATAATAATTGATTTGGAAACAATAGTGCTTTACAGATGTGTTTGCCCACAAATAAATCAAACTTATAGCATTCTTTGATATAATTTTGTTTTGTTTAATTTGTTCAGTTTTTTTTATTACCAAATCAAAACTTCATAAAATAAATAATATTGATTTTAATTATTATGATTAGAAGTTAAGAATTATTTAAATTTACTTGCGTCATACTACTAATTTATTTATTCATAAGCAAACTGTAATCAATAATTGAAAATAATATTATAATATTATACAGGTTCTTACCAAGCTGATTTATATTAAGTACCTAATGAAATATTTTACCTAAAGATTTTCAAAATATCTTGCATATTTTAATAATATTTCTGAACTAAAATATTTGGCATACATTCAGTTTATTGTTGTGGTTCAGATTTATGGTACATTTTTATGAATAGTAAATAATATCGTGTTCTGTTTGGTTTAGTAGTATTTGTAAAACAGGTGTTAGCATCCTATTTACACACCTGTCATAATGTACACCCTCGTACATATTTTATATATGTCCTTAACATACAAACCTAGATAGAACCCATATCTAATACATATAATTTTGAAATCGGATCGCTTTTGATGAAGAGTAAAGCTATAATTACATATGACCATAAATTAATATCTTATATATAAGGGTATATAATTTTTATCCTGTTATGCGTGATCGTCTTTTGACCTGCATAAATCTTATATTTATTATGCAAACAGTTGAGAAATTATAATTGCATTACAAATGTTCTATAAACGTTATCAAGCAATTACGCCCATGCAAATGATTTGATAGCACAATATTGAAGCTCTATTAAGTAAATTTACTGTTAATTTATTTATTTATTCACAAAGAAAAAAGATAATAATATTTATTTAGTCATACATTTTTATTTTTAAATTTTGATTATAAATCATCTTTATATTTAACGTTGTGAGAGTATGTTATTATTTACATATGATATCTCGTTCAATGTGAATAATTACAATAAACGCACAATAAACGCACAATAAGCTTTTTC
>NW_020536999.1:31178336-31216170 GCF_003426905.1 Ctenocephalides felis | reverse complement strand
TTGTTCATAAACTGTCATAAGTTGAATTAAAGCTTAGCGAATAATCAACCCTCACTTGGTAAAAAAACATGGCAAACATTTTAATTAACCCTTACCTGGTAAATAAACATATATTGTTCCTTAGTCTGCACAGAGCTAGCTCTATCTCTGCGAATTCTATAGACAGTCTTCGGCAAATCAATGGTTCTATTAACTTCGAACTCTTTTATCGCGAGATCGCAAGCGATTACCGCGCCGGTACGTCCCGTTCCCGGACTGCAATGCACGACCACGGGCGCCGTCGAATATTGGGACGGCGGCTCCGAGACACTACCGTTCGGCGATTTCTCATTTATCGTAGTAAGTCGACACATAGATGTCGTAGTTGTTTTAGCTTGAGCATTTTTCGAAGAGGATTCCCCACTTGGCGATTTTTTAGCATCGCCGTTACTGTTTGGGGGCTCTGTCGGTGCCCTGTGAGCTTTCCTGGTAAAAGAAATACGATACAAGATAAATACTAAAACACTAGTCCATTAATTATTTAAAAATCTTCTTGATACTATCCTAACTTTTCTTCAAACTAATGGTGTTTTGAAATACACCTCTTAAAATAAATATTGACAAAAAACGTGCGCACCTGTACACTTTCTGTGCTTGCTGTGGAGAATAAATGTTAACTTCAGATCCTTCCTTTTTCGGAGGCTGAGTTTTTGCTACAGATGTATTGTTGTTCTCAGTTTTTTCATGAGGAGATTTCATAAAACTTCTGTTTATGAAATATTAGAAAATAATACTATATTACTAATGAATTAATATATTGATCAATTAAGTTTATCACAATAAAATACAATAAATAAATTGAAAATATTGGAAGTAACAATCACAACTATAAAATAAACATAAATTATATTGCAAAATCAATTTTATTAATGTTAAGAACGATTTTCTAAAAATTAGATTCCAGCATGCTGTAATTGCTATAAAATCTAATTTGAACCCTGAAATTATTATTCATCATGCTCTACCGCCATTTCATTAAAATCTACACAATTACTTATTTTTTTAGGTTATTTTCAAAAACGTGTTGCTGAATTAAATATTTAATTTCAATATACTTCCATTTTTATTTTTATTAAAATAGTGAAGAAACAGCAAGTAACTTGCCTTAGATATCAATATATTCTAGCAAAACAAATTTAATTCCCGTAAACATATTAGAGCGATTTAAAAATCGTGCAACCTATAACTAAGTTCCAACTCACCTTGCTTCAATCAAGAAAGCAATCATGCTTTGGTACTCCTTCGGAACTCCTTTTTCAGGCCACATATACCATAAATGCGTTACTTCCCTCCACGTGCCACTTTCCATATTACACAATTGCACATTAGAAATTACGTATTTATCCTTAACTTCGCGTTTTTTCAACGTGACTTTAAAATCACCGAACAATCTATGACAATCCAAAACTTCTGACGGTGGGAGATAGTCTGTGCATTTTTCCTATCGGAGAAAAAATAATAATGAATTTTATGGCTATACGGTAAATAATTTGGCACATTTATAGCAATCATTTAAAAACTTACCACACCATTTTCGTAAAGATCAGTCAACATTAGTATTACTTTGGATTGCTGCTCCCAAATCATCCTCCAGAAGTCATTGACAGTAGATTGCATCGGAGCCTGACAAGCTATATAATAATTCCTGATTCCTCTTGGCCCCTGAAAATAGTAATATAAAAATTTTATTTACAAACTTTCATATAAAATCATAAATAAAATTATAGATATATCTAATTATCTAATTATAGATAATTACAAAATATTACAAGCAATATTTTTTCTGGTACTGCTTTATTAAAATTTACCCTGACAAAGTTCGCATTGATATAAGCCCCAGTTTCATCCCCTGGTTTTGCAGTTAGAGGAACTCTGGTTTCAGGCAGTGGCATAACATTGGCATAACGATTCTTGACTTCACATCCAGCTGGCACTTCATCTGCTCGCACGGTCACTGTAGGGATTTCTGTGAATTCAGCAAATACTGCAGCTTCGTCCGAAATAAAATTGCTTAGAGCAGGGAAGGACATGCTGTGTGAAGTCATCCCCTGCAAAAAAGGAATTATTTTTTGTACTGATAAAATAAAACCTTGGATAACTTACAAATCTTGGATTTAGATGGAATTTTGTCTGATGATGCAGTGATATTATTAATGCAATATAATATGTATAATACAATTAGATAAAAAGGGGATGAACTATAAATAAAATGGCGTCATAAGTTTGACACACAAATGCAAATGTTTCACTTATTAAATTGAAAAGATAATTAGCCGGTCTGAGGTTTTCTATTAAGATTGGATAATGATTTTACTTACGCTATCATTGAATGCTGGATTTCCATAAGATCTCTTCGAAGCTCTGGCCCTGTTTTTGCCCCGGACGCTGCTGTAGACCGAAACGCTATCAACGCTGTACGCGTCCAGGCTGACTGGTGTGCAACGCTGCCCGTATGTACGTTTATGCTGGCGTTTCCGCATAACATACTAAAAAAATTCAAATAACTTTATTTTGCTAACGGTGTAATAGTCAGTTCAAGATCTATACATGAATGCGGCAAAGATTTTACCGCTTCAGCCCAATCAAATGAGGAATAGGGCAAATAAACAAATATACTAGTGGTGTATTGCATCGTGCCTTAAGACCAACTGTTGAAACTTTCAAAAAATAAACAGATTTTTGAGAATTATGAAATTTTTGAAAATATTGACTTTTTTGAAGAAATTGAATTTATCTTTATTTTTTGAAATATTTTGAAACTTTTCTTCAAAGTGCGTTTTCGTGAGATGTGCGCAGAGACAAAATATCGAAGCGTGTAAGCTCCGCGTCACATTCTAACTGATAAACATTGCCACAGAACCCATAGAAATGTACAAAATCTGCTGTTATTATTAAAATCTCTATAAAATATTTGATTATTTGATGTGTAGATGTCTAATAACATTTTTGACAACCAAATGGCATTTTTGTTTACTTTTTTTATTGTTTCTCCGAAACCGCTGGACCCGCATTCCCAAAAATTTTCGTTCTTCGTCAATACAAATAAAATGTTTTTTGGATCATTTAAATCAAACGCTCCGTTATCTCAAAAACTGAATCACCATTTAGGGCACTTTTTGCCCTGTATCTTCAAAACGACTGGACATATCTTTGTCAAAAGCTAATCAGCACGTCTGCCCGTCAATATGAATTAAATGCTTTTTGAATTATTCAAATCGGTTGATCCATGTTCACGAAATCGTCGACGAAAGTTTGTGTCTGAACACACACACACACACACACACATATATATATATATATATATATATATATATATATATATCTGAACACACATCAATTTTTGTAAGGTATGCCAAAATGTTCAGAAACCCCTGAAACGTAATGATTAGAAAAAATTTCATTTTCGATCTTTTGCGATTAAAATTTGTATTATTAATATTTTAAATTAATTTACGTAATTTATTTATATTGTTAAACAACAGATGATCAAAAATTAATTATTATTAGTTGTACTTGTTCAAATGAAAACCAAACTCAAAGTAGACATCATGGTATATATGTATATATACAAAAGACTAAAGAAAAAACTACCACTTGGTCGGATTTAAAAAAGCTCAATAAAATCAATAAAGATGAAACCTTTCCAAGGTCAAGAAAATTAGCTCATAGTATTGAAGGATTTCAAAATAATCTTAATCTATTCATGGAATTATAATGAAAAGTGTATATACGAGAATAAATATATGTATATGTACTTACCAAGAGAGCAACTAAAACAATCAATGCAATAACTCCAATAATGCTGATGGTGACCGCAGCCACTGCTCCGCCTTCTTCAGGAGGTTCCTGACTGCCCAAACTTCCATCAGGATCTTTACTCGTAGTACTAAATATTGTTGTGGTAATTATTTCTGGAGGTACAAATGGTTCCTTTGTGGACACGGTAGTATCTTCCTGTAGCACCCGATCTGTTATAAAGTCGGGGATATCTTTGTCTGCATTCATATCTGGTGGTGGTGCAGTTTGGCCTGGATCTGGGACAAATGAAATATGAGTATCATACTGATTGACGAAATACATTCGTTCTTAAAAACGATTTTCTATGAACCAGAGTTAGTAAAAACTGTAATAATAATTCTTCAATATTTGCTTGAACTATTATTACCTTCAAATTTCCAAATTGATATTTAAAATCAATTGTTTCACTTCACTTGTTTTATCACGTTGAACAGATCCAATTGAAAAATTATTAATTTTATTGCAAATCACATCTAGACACTATGAAATCTTAAACATTAATGACAAAATCCTAAAAGACTCACGTTTGCTGAGCGCTATATATCATCATTGTTTAGAAAAAGCTTATTGTGCGTTTATTGTAATTATTCACATTGAACGAGATATCATATGTAAATAATAACATACTCTCACAACGTTAAATATAAAGATGATTTATAATCAAAATTTAAAAATAAAAATGTATGACTAAATAAATATTATTATCTTTTTTCTTTGTGAATAAATAAATAAATTAACAGTAAATTTACTTAATAGAGCTTCAATATTGTGCTATCAAATCATTTGCATGGGCGTAATTGCTTGATAACGTTTATAGAACATTTGTAATGCAATTATAATTTCTCAACTGTTTGCATAATAAATATAAGATTTATGCAGGTCAAAAGACGATCACGCATAACAGGATAAAAATTATATACCCTTATATATAAGATATTAATTTATGGTCATATGTAATTATAGCTTTACTCTTCATCAAAAGCGATCCGATTTCAAAATTATATGTATTAGATATGGGTTCTATCTAGGTTTGTATGTTAAGGACATATATAAAAATATGTACGAGGGTGTACATTATGACAGGTGTGTAAATAGGATGCTAACACCTGTTTTATAAATACTACTAAACCAAACAGAACACGATATTATTTACTATTCATAAAAATGTACCATAAATCTGAACCACAACAATAAACTGAATGTATGCCAAATATTTTAGTTCAGAAATATTATTAAAATATGCAAGATATTTTGAAAATCTTTAGGTAAAATATTTCATTAGGTACTTAATATAAATCAGCTTGGTAAGAACCTGTATAATATTATAATATTATTTTCAATTATTGATTACAGTTTGCTTATGAATAAATAAATTAGTAGTATGACGCAAGTAAATTTAAATAATTCTTAACTTCTAATCATAATAATTAAAATCAATATTATTTATTTTATGAAGTTTTGATTTGGTAATAAAAAAAACTGAACAAATTAAACAAAACAAAATTATATCAAAGAATGCTATAAGTTTGATTTATTTGTGGGCAAACACATCTGTAAAGCACTATTGTTTCCAAATCAATTATTATTCCATATTTCAATTATTATATTTAATTTTTATTGGTATTTTGAATATTATATAAATATAAAAATTATTATTTATCCACTTCAAAAAGTTTTCGTTTCTATAAAATAAAATGTTTAAATGTTAATAAATTAACTGGTAATAATTTTTTTCTCGAAGAATCCAATGAAGTAAACTAAATTTATTTTAGTATTAAAATGTGTTGCACTTACTTGTTTCTCTTGGGCTTGTTGTATGAATTTCTTTCTCATGCTCCGTTGGCAAAATCGGAATATCGCTACTTTTGTTTTTAAAAATCTCTTCATCGTGACCAGCAATATTATTATTGTTGTTACCATTAATATTTATATCGATTCCTTCTGTGATATCTGAATATTCATCAATAAAATCATCGGAGCTTAACGTGTCTGGAGTTGGAGTCACCTTCGGTTTAAATGTGGTCAGACGTGGCAAAGGAGGAAAATCGCTTTCTTCATTCATTTTTTCTGTCACGTTCATGATTTTCACAATCATATTACCGTAAGTTGTTTCTTCGATTCCTGAACTGCTTGATAATGTTGTTTCCGGGAAATTCAGAAGCGTAGAAGAAGATTTATTTGATGCCGGTACATCCGTTGCTATTTCATTTGTGTCAGTAATAAAGTCTAGAGGTGTTTCTGTAATTGTAGTTTCAGTTTCAGTAACTATTACATCCTGTGTGTTAATGGTGGTAAACGAAGATTCTTCTGTTTCAGTAGTTTGTTCTGGTAACATGGATGTACTGGCTTCTTCTACCGTCGTTGTTTCGTATTTGGGTACTTCTGTTGGTAAGCTAGGAGAATCATTGAACATAATTTCAGACGATGTTGGTGAATTCGATATCATAGTTGTCAGATTTTCTTCAGTTATTTCTGTAGGCACATCTGTAGTTGTTGGAATAATTTCGTTTGTGAAAGCCGACATATCATATTCACTTGCAGTTGACGAATCTACTTCTAGAACAGTTGAAGGACGTTTATCTTCAGCGTTTATTTGATCAGGAGACATAATAACTATGTTTGGTGAGGTACTAGTTTTAGTCATTTCTAAAATATTTGATGTTGTTTGCTGAATGGGCTGAGTTGTATGATTAAGTTGCTCCATCGTCATTTGTACTTTTTGCTCTCCTATTGTCATTTGCTTTTTATGATTCTTAGATACGACTTTTTGATGTCCTATTGTCGTCGTATATACTTGCTGCTTTTCAGTTATAGATGCTTCCGTTACTTCTGATAATTTTGGCGGCATAGTCGTCATGTTAAATGTTATTATAACTGGTGGAAATGTTGCATTCACTATAACAGCATTTTTAAGTGTAATATTTATTTTTTCAATATTAGATGAGGGAGAATTTATTTCAAAATCATCTACTCTATTGAATTGCAAATTATCACCATCGTCTTTAGTATCTTGTTTAGATTTTTTATGATCATCATTTTTCTCTATAAACTCCTCCGGTTTCATTGTGGTTAAATCATTGCTGGGTATGTTGTTTTCTACAACCAGAGCTGATGATTTTGTCGGTGCTGGTACCTGTACAGGTATAAGTTTATTTTCTTCTCCTTGGCTTTCAGTAACTCGACCAATAATATTTTTAATTGTGCTAGAATTTGGCGTATTTTCAGAAGAATTTCGTTCGTTTTTCATTATTTCACTCCAATCAACCAATTCTTTGACATTGATTGGTGTTTCTGTAATAGCCGAAATATTTTGTTTTTGTGTTGGCACATGTTTCATTCCTATCAAGGACCATGCATCTGCATTATCGGGTAAATTCATATTGTACTTTTCCATGTTCTCTTGTGAAAAAGAATTTAATTGTCGAAATGCTTTTGTAGTACCATGCACTGTTTCCTGTGCTTGTTGAATTTCGTTGGATGATTTAGAGTCTTGTACTGAACTTGGAGTGCTGACTAAATATGATTTTTGGCCACGATTTGAAACTTTGCCTAATATGTTTTCATTAGTTTCAGAATCATTTTGTGGATTTGATTTGTTTGCTTTTACTGATATTCTTAATCGTGGATGAGTAGTATTTGATATTGCATCCACGACGGGGATGGTTACAATATTTGCAGGTGTATGCATAATGATTCTCGGCGTAGATGTTGATAAATCGGGAAAAACTTCGCGAACTTTAACATCTAAATTATTTACGAACCCTGAGGCGTGATGGTGTATTACTTTACTGGTTACAGCTGAAGACGCTTCTGTTACAACTTCATGTTTATGATTTTCATTAGAACTCATTTCTGTTGATTCGTCCTGTTTCTCTAATTCTTTTATATTCGTTTCAAAATTTGATGTTTCATATTCAACTTTTGTACCATTAGTGGATATAAATTCTTTGTGCTTATGACCATCATCTCCCACAATGTCTTTGCTATATATTTCTTTAACACTCAATTTGTCAACTCTAGTATTATTATCAGTCTTTGCCTTTTCGGCTAGTGCATCTAAATCTATATTGGCTTCACTATTTTCACCGCCATTTGCAGCTAAATTACTTTTAATGTCATCTTTTAGTGCAGCATGATGCTCATCAAAAATAATAGTTTTTGGAGTAGTTAGTTCATCTTCAAACCTATGTAGATCGACTGGTCGAATTCCTTTAACAGCTTCAACAGGATCATGTACTTGCAAAGACATGAAAGTAGATTCTTCATCTGAAGGTAAGCGGTACTTTTGATTATGGAAATCTTCAGAGATATATTTACTAATATCAAAGCTAGGTATTTCGGTTGAAGTTGGTTTAGCGGAAATAGTTGATAATTCAGGTGAGGATGTAGTGGTAAGCTCTTCATTCGCAGGCACTGCTTTAACAGTTTCAGATAGATTTTTTGCTTCTAAATGAACCAATGTTTCTTTTCCCACATAAGTTTCTGTTTGAGATTGTGTATCATCTTTTTCTTGAGGTTCTAAGCTTGCAGAAACGGCAGTTCTAAATCTTAATGTTTTTATCGTAGTAGACTCTGTAACTGTTTCTGTAGAAGCTTCAACATTAGCAGACACATTATTCTTACTCTCAGCCTTTGCTTCTATAGTCGGGGTTGTTTCATCAGACTGCGGCTTCACATCCTTAATAGATTCAGTACTCACATCAGCTATTGTAGTTTCAGAAACATTTCTATACTGCCTTGATTTTATTATTCTATGATGTCGGATTTTTTTATTATCCTCCTCTTTGGCATTTGCTGATATTTCACTAGTCTTTGGCGTAAATTGCGAGGAGTGGTACTTGATTTTGCCACGGTTGCGTGTGATAGGTTTTGAAAGTTTGCTATCACTGGAACTAGTATCAGTGTTATTGGATTCTTTTGTTGAAAGATCGATTTCTAGAGGTTTCGTTTCTAATGGAGCGGCGGTGTCAGTCTCTCTGCGATGACGCAACACTAGTTCAGGATTCGCTCGGTATCCCTCGGTCGGGTGAATGGTTAGAAGTATCGACAGAAATGCGCCTGCCAATATATCTGTAAGAAAAAATATTTAATTAATTAGAATGTTTAAATTTTGAACGATTTATCAAAAATAACAGTTTTAAAAGTCTAGATTTTGATATGATAATAGAAATATGTTTAACCATCTTTTAATCAGTTATTGAACTCCATAAAGTACAAAAACGATCATTTAACTGGATCAATGTTGGCAATGCGTGTCCACACGCCTAACTGCGATTCAGTCCGCATTTACTGTTACTCAGATATTGCAGCAATCATAATTTTCAATTTACTCGGCACAAATACGCGAATTAGTAACTATATCAGATTCACCTCTGCTTTAAGTCAGTCTGACACATAACAGTAATGTTCTGTGCAAAACGTGACAAAATCTAGACGACTGAACTAAAAACATCACGAAGCGAACGTAATAATAATAATAATAATAATAAAGTCGTTACACTAATTGCTGGAATCAGTACATGACTTATGAGGACGCGTTTGGAAATTGAAAAAAAAACTAATTGGGATAAAGAGCTACTTCTGCTACAGTTGAAACAAGTGAACGGCATGAACTCTACATAATATTTTAGTCGAAATCTGAAGAATTGCATTGATAGAGAAAGAGAAACCATCAACTATGATATTAAAAGTTACTGCAGAATAAAACGAAATAGATCTTACGATTTCCATTATTTTGTGTCAAATTGTTATCAAAACCGTGTTAATAACGTCATAAAATTAATGAACAAATAATAAAATTAGCACAAGATAAAACAGTGAAACAAACATAAGCTCCATGTTTTCTTAACAGTTTACAATAATAAACTTTCTTCTATTATAATAATAATTAATTATTTAAAAAGCTATTTTATGCTGATAAGACTAATGGCAAACAACAGTATCGGAATAAGGAACAAAAAATAATGTATGTGTCACTTAAGAAACTCGAAACAGCCGACTTATTGTTATTTAAGTACTATGATTTATTATTAATATATTTATGATAGTCGACACAAATTACTTGGTCTATTCATAAACATGCTTTCTCTTATTGTAAAGATGCCAGTAATAAAAGATGTGTTTCAGGTACATAAAAGATTGAGACTCATTAAAATTTATTATAATTACTCTTTACACCATCTCATCAATTAATTTGTAAGCTAAGTACTACTTATCGTAAAAGTACCTTTGAGATATTTTACGATATTATACAGCAAATTTTATTTGTAAAGTAAGGTAATTTAATTAGGAATTTTCAGCTTTTAACCAAAAAAATATTATCTTGTTGCTATGATGGTGGAAAAGGTTCTGTGTAATATATAAACTAGTTAAGGAAAAAATCATATATTATTTAATACACAAAGAGAAAGCAAATGCAAATTTTAACTTATGAAGAAAGTTACACCATATCGATTACATTAAAATTAAAAATTTTAATAGAAATGTTATAGGAACAACTTTGGCGAAAATGTGGTGAGCAAATTTTGAAATACACTTACACACTATAGAAAAAGATAGATTTTCATTATAGAAAATGTATCAAACGGCTCTCAAATTTTGAAATCAAATTGAAATGAAGTTTGAAAAGTGATTTTTCTTCTCACACATGCGATCCATTTCCCGGATTTTCTGGCAAAAACACAAACTTCTCCGAGAAGTTTAGTAATAAGGCACACCCAAATGCATAAAATTTGCTTACTATACCGAATGAGAATACTATCAGACTAATTCCTTAAGTGTCATCTACCTAAAAAATTAATTGTAGCAACAAATTGTCTGTTATTTAGCACTCCACTTATCACAGCCTCGTTTTTTCATTAGGTAGAAACCCGACCGGAACTTGAAAGCTATTTTGTAGGAAGTAGAACACACCTTGTACTGTCATGGATAGGTATAATATACTTAAATACAATATTGTACACATACACACTATTGGTAAATAGAGACCACAATAGTGATTATCCACAGCATTTACAGAACCAGATAACCAGAGCGTTTGAAAGTAGCATCTTAAATGATAGTAAGACAAAACACTAAAGATTTAATTCTGCAAAATATAAGATAAAAAATGTGCGTTCCCCTTTCATAAAAACTAATTTCATAAATTAGTATTCAAAATGATTTAAACAATACAACAACTACAGACAAGAAAATTTACAAATCACAATCAAATCATTGATTGATGCATATATAATAGTTATAAATATTTATTAGCATTTAATATAATTTACATTTATACTTTTTAAATGCTATGTTTGAAGTAAAACTTAATTTCCTGTAAACTAATTTTCACGAAATCGATTTAAGTTGCTTTATAAAAAATAAGTGTGATTTTATTAAATTTTATTTGTATCGATAAAATATTTTTACAAAAATAATAAAAAAGTGCTTAGTGCTTTAGAAACCGCAGGCCTGGTTATATTATTTTTGGTGTTATTGATATTTCATGGTTTTACCTTTCCATTAATTATAGGACTACATGAGTATCGACAACATAATGAATTATGAAAAAATATCTATAATAATACTTGATTTTCTAATATGAATTCTAAATATTAACACCGACAATATATAAAATCAGAAAGCATGAAGTCGTATTATCAAACAAAAGTTCACTAAACCATTATTGCTCAGATTCTTATAAAACTGCACTCATTTCATTGCAGATGCATTAAAATAGATTTATTTTTTAAATTACAAATTTTAGTCAACATAAACAAGGATCAAGCCTAGAATTCTGAGTAAAGTACCAGTTGTAAATAGTACTAAATTATTTCTTGGGATAACAAGGATAAGTATTTTGAAAGATTTTTCATACCACAGATATGGCAAGGATTACCATAGCATATAAATTATATTTTAAAAGATTTTTTTACAATAAAACTGCATTAAAAAAAGGGAAAAGTCTGAGAACTTATTACATTTTTTATCTACAAATAATATATAATTGTTGAACTTTATACAAGAGAATTCGATTATATATGTACATAAATATGCCGGATGCAGGAAAATGAATCCAAGTTTTGAAATCATTTTTATATAATTTTTAATGCAAACATATACCAATTTAGACAACTAGGAAAGGAGCAATAAAACACTTATTTAATTTTATAGATAAGTTATATAGTTCAACAAAGTGTACCTCGATTATATTCTTCCGGATTGTTAGTTGATTTGCGAAGTGCCCGAGCACGCGATACTATCTGGCGCGTGCACTCTATCGTGTCGACAGTTAAAAAAAATTCCTGCTTATTTTAAATAATTAGCATCATCATAGGCAAAGACTAATTTATTAATTAAAATAAATCAAATTTGTAAAAATGATTAAGAAAAAAAAATCTACTACCTTGAATTGATAATTTAGAACAAGCCCTGATACACTAAGTCATATTGGACCTTTGTGCCGCATCCTACCCTATCATATAAATACGTATGCTCTAATACAATAAGAAATTGTACTTTAAGTTCTTGATCAATTAAAGCTTTTTTGAACGTAAATTCTAAAAAATAAAATCAAGCATTGCTAAAATTATGGAAAATAACAAATATTTGCAGAGTTTGTTCTAAATTCTCCATTTAAAAAAGTGGAATTATTTTTTAGTTTGTTATGAATTTTTAAACATTGACGTCTATCTCTGATTGGAAGGCATTTCCTTCGCTATACAAAAGAAACTGGCGATAATAATAATTTCTTTTAAACCGTTTCTTTTCAATCCCTGCACTAATGTTAATAACACGAAGCTCGTTGTAAAGTGCACCTAAATTCATCATAGCGTAGCCAGTAGTAAACAATATAAATATTGTAAGAGGCAATTAAAGCAGCCCGTTGTTTTTCTAATAATCCAAACGAATCATTTTATTGCAAAAAATTAATTAAAACAAAGTTTGCGAAGCGTGACTGTTGCTGGTAGAAGAGAATCAGATCACTTTGGCACGAACGACTAATAGTTTGTTTAGATTTATCATTAATTCGAATAAGAAACGGTATTGTGATTGAAAATATCATTTTATATAATGTAGTATTCACAGAAAATATACATAATATTTAATTTATGATTACTATTTTTATTCTCAATTATGGGGTATTAGATACAGAACAAAATAAATTGATAAATTAATTGGAAGTTACATGTATAAAAGAGCATATCGATGCTCTGCAACTAAATAGCAATTTTGATCAGAAATATAATTATATTTCTATTATAATTATTATATTTCCTCATGTTATATGATAATTATTACATCGCGCTTTATGGAGTATAAAAAACTTTATAACTCTCTATTCATAACTTTATACTTTATTGATGATAATAGATCATTTAAGTGAATGCTCAATATAGTAATTTAATATAGAAAGGGGAGGAAAAATTATAAGATTTTAAATATCATGCAGATGAATTACTAGATCAAAAATTTTTGTCGTCTTTTTTTAATTTTTTTCAATTTTGATTGCCATTTGATCTCATATTTTAACTTCAGATTCGTGAGGTAAAAACTACATTGGAAAACATACGGGCCACACTCAATATAGACAATTTTTTTTATTTTGTGGACCTGTCTAATTTGAATAATAAATTATATAGTATAATATAAATTCAGAACGTATTGTATAAATAAATAACCTGTAAAGTATAATCAAAACCGTACTTTATTTATCTCTATTTTCCTTGGTGATGTTAAAAATAGTATTTGTCATTTGATGCTCATAAGATTTCATGAACTATATACATAAATACATAAAGAAACTATTTAAGTAAACTATTATAATGACTAAAATATATAATTCAAAAATGTGATTAGTTGTTTATAATAAATGTCTATAATGTTAATATTTTCGAGTTTTTTTTCTCGCCATCAATTTTATCATAATACAAAGTTTCATAAGAATCGACAAAAAATATTTCAAAAATTAATTACTAAGAAACAGCTTGGTCGATATTGAACTAATTAGCACAAACCAACTGATAACGGTTCATGATTTTTGTCGAAGACGTTGACAAAAATATTTGCACTGATTTACACTTTTCCTTCGAGAAGTTAAAAATGATAATAAACAGAGTAAATAGAGTACCGGTTCAATCGAAGCTAATACAATATAGAATAATATAAGTTATGTTTTTAACATTTGTAAACTCATTTAAATAATTCTCATGACTTTCCCATAATATTGCAATTTCCAAAACCAGTTGTATTAAGATTAAATTGAAGAATTCATATGGAAATTATATATGTATATGCTTATGCGCACTTTTACGAAAATTTCAATATCGTGTTAGGAGATCGAGCGCACATGAAAGTTGCAATGAAATCAGAAATAAATATATAATGCAGCAGAAACTGGTCTCAGAGCGAACTTAAAGCGAAACGCGATCTGTCTTCCGGGTGATTAGGTTTTGTTCCATCAGAAAGTTGTAGAAGAAACATACTTTTACGACAGTAAAATTGATGGCAAATAATGTATGCACATCAATTCAATTTTGAATCGGTTTTAAATTGCAATCTCACACATTACCGAAGTGACAGTTTGAGTATAGTCGTAAATCAAATCTTGCTTTTATCGTTGCAAGTAGGAAATCTGTATGTAACTAAAATAAAAAGTTGAAGGCAGCATCTGCTTGTTACATGCCAATATTTTTTCCATATCAATTATTATAACCTAATGTGGCCCCACCAAAATTATTGGCAGAGCAGGCTGTATGTGCGTATTAAGCCTCTCCTTCGATTAACTCAGGTTGTTAGGTTATAATTTAACCTTTGTAGCTGTGGACTGTATGAAACACCCATTTGGTGGTATAATGTATGCATTTGTTGCAAGTTCTTATAACACACTAATGATTTGTCACTAAAATAAGTCCGATCCAAATTTGCTACCCCCTCTACAAGGTAGCAACCACCCGGTGTAAAAGCTCAATTCCATGAAGGTTGCCGGCTTTATAATGAAAATAATGAAATTCAAATAAAACTACGTCCGAACAAAGGCTGTGTTAAAATCTGGAAAATATTTTTTTATATTTTCTCTATGTTAAATACAAGATAATAGATATTTCATAATGAGTCTCAGATAGATTTTTGCTTAACCAGTAAATTTTTAACATAACTACTCATTTTAAATTGTTAACAAAATCATCTTCCAAAACGACTCACTAAAGATAATGATTCTTCTGCGCTCAATTTAATTCGTTAACCGAATTTAATATAAAAATTTTCCATTATATGATAGAAAGTTAAAATTTTGATACATCATATTTCCGTTGATTACATATTACACACTATAATTACACAAAATTTCGTTCGGTTCGTGATGGATAGAAATCTTCTCATTAAAAATTGGGAACCTATTGCCAAATTTTTACTGTTATCAAAATTAACAACTAAATCACGTACTTCTGATGATAGTAATAATAATAATCGCATAGAAATCAGAACGTGGTCTACATATCTCGCCCGGTTCGCCATTCATGTATCCAGTAATAATAAATGTACAACTTTCTGTTTCATAATTACTAATATCATAATTAAGTTGTCAGAAGAGTTGACTTGTTCGAAAATAAACGAAGAAGCAGCTAATTTGTGCAACAGAGAAATTAAGTGCAATAATTTTATATAGTGTTAAATCCGCAATGAAAGCACTAATGCATTTTTCAAATCGCTAAAGGAAAAGTTTATGCTTTTGCCAGAAAGTCAGATTTTCTAATTTTATGTTATGTATTAGTTAGGCAGATAAGTGCAAAAATTTTTGCTCTTGAATACTGAACTGATTTTGCAAATTCAAAAAGTGTTCAGTTAAAAATGTGCTTATTAGTTTTTGTTAACAATCGGTCGGATAGTTTCTTCAAAATTAATTGATTTGAAGTTGATTTTTTTGAAGATTTTAATGAAACTTTGCACACAAACATAATCTATGGTCTGAACTAACTCTGAACAAAATATTATAAATGCTTTGATTATAATAGTTCACTAATGAGCCCTTTTCATATTTATTTACACATATGGAGTAAACATCAATTGCGCCTTTAGCCAATAAGATAAAAGATTAGATAAGATTTAATTAAAACTAAACTCTAGAGATCTGTGCAAAATACAATAAAACCATCATCTACTGAAATTTGCTAAATGATTAAAATTTTGACATTTGATTCTTTCTTTCTTGTTAAAAAATTCGAAGATCCTTGGTTTGATTTTATTAGATTTTTTATTATTTGCTTTTTATATTTTATAATAAATTCAGGATTTGTTTATTATCATTATTAGAAAGTATTACTTTTAGTTAATAATTTAACATTAAAATAATCATATCGATATTCAATATTCAATTGAAGATATTGGAAACAAATATTGGTTTTCTATACCTTGCATAAGCGTAATTATAATTTATAGTTTTTTGCAATTAAACATATTTTTTAGAACATTTATTTTTCACTTCGTGCAACATTGAATAATGTTAAGGACATAGTATTTAGCTTACATGTTAATTGTTAACGACAAGTATTTACAATAATTGATTTAACAAATTAAAGGTCTTATATGTTAATAATTTTATGAAAGAAAGGGTACCGGAAAATATTACACATAGGTCTTTTTTATGTTTTCGTGTATGTATATATCTCCTCGATGTTAATATCAGGAGTAATAATTAATAAGGCAACCTATGTCCTTGCCCTTGAATAAACTAACCTTCATGTTTATAAAATATTTACATATACAGTTATTTCGAAGGCACGCGCTTTTTGATAAAAGTAAATATTACTTGAAAACACTATCTGCAACAATAGGAATGTCAAGTGCAGAATATTAGTTGAAATGATAATATTCTAACAATAATTATTATAATTTCATAATTTTTTTTGAGTCTGATAATGGTAGTTTGGTGACATATTTATGGGCAGGAAAAAGAATTATATGACATTGTAATTGAACAGTATAGATATTACAAATTTACATATTTTAGTAGTATTCTATGAGTAATATCGCACTTTAAAATATTCAGCCGTAAAATATCATAATAAATTGAAATGTTATATTACATTCTATTATTATTACTCTTGAAAATGACTGTATTATTTTTTTCATTATTGTTAATTTTATAACATAATTCAGGTTATAGTAGGTCGATTAAAATCAATAATCAATGACTGTTAAATTTTGCCAAATTTTAAATGCGCATTCTGTGCAAGTAAAATTGGAAATGCAAATACAAATTTGTCCTTGGGATCACACTACGTCTTGGATTCATTCCAGAACTAGATCATAGATCTTCAAATCTATTTAGTTTGTTCATACAATAACAAAGAGTCAAGGACGATTTATTTGATTCGTAATAGAAACAGGTGACACTTATTCAGATAGGTGAATAGAACAATATGATATACCATAAACATAGCTAAAAACTTTTTACATTCTGCTATATAATAAAGCAATTGAAATTTCAATTCTATCAAATATTATTCTTGCAAATAAATCCATGAACTCTAGTACGAATTTCTGAAAATTCTGTATTACAAAATATGAAACAATACAAATACACAATGTACGTATCATTTCACCTTCTCATCACAATTGTCAAGGTAATTTTTAATCGATAATGTCACGGTACTTTCTGATATCTGACAATAATGCTTGGATTATACTTTATTAAAAAACATATGAAGCCATTATACTAAAATTAATTAATACTTGTTGAATTAATCTTGGAAAAACCTTTAATATTAGCGATAATATAAATCAGATAAGCATTTTTCATATATGATTAATTACTATTTTAGAATTATTGAAAATTATTCACACGTTTTCACGTTTTGAAGGTTTCTGAACATTTGGCATATCTTAGAAAAAATTGACGTGTGTGTGTATGTGTGTATGGATACAACTTTCCGTCCACGTTTTCGGGCGCACGGATCAACCGATTTGAATGGTTCAAAAAACATTCGATTCCTATTCATAAGGAGATGTGCTGATATGATTTTGGCAAAGGCAGGTCCAGTAATTTCGGATTTTGTAGCAAAGAGTGCAGAAAATGGAAATCGAGCTTTTAGTATAATTGTAGTAAATCAATAGTAGGACGAATAGATAGAGGAAAGTTAGTCTAGAGTAGATAAAGGTAGTTTTAGTCTAGAATAGGTATATTAAATATTTCACTCAGAATAACTTACAGTTTATCCATCGTGCCATCTTTTGTTGTTGTTAGTTCCGGTATTAAATATTTCACTCAGAATAACTTACAGTTTATCCATCGTGCCATCTTTTGTTGTGGTTAGTTCCGGTAAAGATGTTTTTGGCGGAAACCGCATTGCAGTTCAAAATTTCCTTCCGCAAAACTTCCATCAGTTCCAAGTTACATGAGAAACGGCAACTTCTTCTCTGTAATTAAAGAAATTATAGTTATTTTCTGAAAAACGAACACTTTTTATTTCTCCAGCAATGGAAGAATTATTTTATAAAATAGCGTATAAATATTCCATCAAGTACAATTTTATAAAAGTTATTATTGTAAATAGTGTAACAGCATTTTCATATAGAATAAATTATTTTTATTCAGAATAATTATTTTTTATTCACGATAATCATCAGCACAGCCATTCATTTTTCTGTTCGTTGTGTACAAAAGATTTTACAATAACATGAGCAATTCTTTGTGAAGCAATGTATGTCACAGATAAAACAGTTTTTTAATGATTCGTTTTTGCATTTGCTGCCTTTTATGTAGGAAGTAGAAAATAGCATAAAAATGTGTAATTGAAAAACAATTGCAATTTTATTGTAAAGAAATTATAAATTTTATTATTTAGTATATTTATATAATATAACATATAAAATTCATAAAAGAATTCATTCATTCAAAAATGTACCATTTTCTATCGAATCATGATTATGCAAATCTCTATCTTAATTACATCGCGAACAAATAATTTATCTATTCAAATATATATCAAGTTTTATTGTAACGGAAACAGAATATTCACAAAGGCCATATAAACTTAAGGACTACAATATTTGTTGCTCAATATTCTACATAATACATATTTTAGTACAGAATGTTTCAAGGACCTGTTACTGCATAATAATTATATGGACTTGAGAGATTTCTATTGCATATGTATTTAGCAATACGAGAAATTGTTTATTATTTTAGATATTCAGAAACTTAAGTAGTACCTAATGAATTTGAGAATATTATGTCTTGATGAGTTAAACCAGAATATTAATATATAGTAAATTCTAACAAGAGTATTCAAACATTGACTGTTTCCATTGGAGATTCTGTTTTATTTACCAGTTCAGGTATTTTATTACCCAAGATACGTTTATAGAAAGGAAACATTTCAATGGAATTCCAGGTGAAATATGCAGGATGCAAAGTATGCTTCAGAATGCAGTAGTATGCACCTTACATAATACTTTTCGCTCCATGAATTCAAAGATTTGTACATTTATATTGCAATCACGTTTTGTGCATCCTCTATCAGAGGAGATAGTGCAAATCATTGCAACTAAATTTTATTTTTTAGTTATTTGGTTGACTATTTATGTTTTTACATAAGGTTTCAAACCATAAAGTAAGTAAAAACAAATTTAATTATAAGAACTACGCCCACTGATGCATTTCTTCTTCAGAGATGATAATAAAATCGTGTTTTCAGACATTCCCGATCTTTATATTAGTTGGTTTATAATATTTTAGTTGGTTAATTACATATTAATTAACTGCAAGCTCTCAGAATGTAACATACTTAGCATGTTTCTATGTACAAAACATTCTTTATCTTAAAAGTACTGTTTCTAGACTTATAAGAAATAACCATCATAAATCACTCCCACCTGAGATTATCAATATGTAATTAAACTTAAGGCAAATTGCTGGAACTTCCCGTACCGTCCCGAAATGTTCGATAAATATTAAAAGCTTTCAAATAGAATATTATAAATATTGTAACATTGTCTAATATTTATACGATTATATAAACTGAATTGCAAGATAGAATTATTTGTTTAAGGTATATTAGAACTTTAGTTAGAATTAAAATAAAATCTGATTTATTTTCGATATACAATAAATTTTAAATTTGAAACAAAATTTTTTACAAAATCAATTATTATGTTAAAACAAGCAGAAAGTTCTTTGATCATTAAATTTGAATTTGACGCTTAGTTTTCAAAAACTGCCATTTTTTAACATTTAGCTCTGTATCTTCGAAATGGCTGGGCCTACCTTTGCCAAAAACTAATAACCACTTCTCCCAATCATTAGTAATTGAATGTTTTTTAGATCATTCAAATCGGATACTCCGTTCTCTCAAAACTCGATTTCTATTTTTCTGCACTCTTTGCTCTTTATCTCCGAAATTCCAGGACCTGCCTTTGCCAAAATCTAAGCACATCTCCTTTTCAATAGAAATCGAATGTTTTTTGAACCATTCAAATCGGTTGATCCGTGCGCCCGACCGAAAAATTGTATCCATACATACATACATACATACACACACACACGCATCCATTTTTTCTGAGGTATGCCAAAATGTTCAGAAACCTTCAAAACGTCGAGAAATGTAAAAATTTTCAATTTCGATTTTTGGACGATTACAATAACTTACACTACGAGAAGTTAATAAATATTATATACGCATAGGGCAGTATGTGAAGTAATAGCATTACCATCTCTCACACATAAATGAATGAAATTAAGTTATTATATGATATTTTATACAATTGAAGCCTTGTTTTGGACTCATCAAAAAACGAACTCAATTTATTAATTTTCTGCTGTAGTTCCTACAATTGTTTAGTGATTAACAAAATTATAGGAGGGTTGGCAGAAAAATAGTAGGATCTGACAGCACTAGACCAGAAAGGTTAGTTAGTAGGATCTAATAGCACTAGACCATTTTATTGTAGATATAAATTGTATAAAATACATATACTACTACTTTATACTATCAAATATTCTCTATCTTCTCTCTGACGGAATGCGTTGGAATATCCATGATATTTCTCATCTGCATTTATCAATTTCATTGTTAAATCGTGACTGTCGTTTGGAGCAAGCAAAAGTACGTGCTCGGAATTTATAGAGACATACAATACACAATAGCTTAACTTGATAAGTACGATATTTATATAATAATCTAATGTAGGTAATCTATTTTGGATTGGATTCAAGGCAATATATGCCATTTTTTGTTTGACACTATTGAATAATGCATATTTGAATAAACGACTGTAGCACATGATATGATTTAAGATGATGTAGCATTTTCAAATAGTCAATACTGCAACGCTTATTTATTTATTTAAGCTCTCAAAGATACACAAAGTAAGCGATAATTTGTAATTAACAGTAATGGTTATCAAATTGGTTCAATTTATGGTTTATTATTTCACAAATTGCAATATATTATGTACAGAATTTCAAAATTGGTAAATATCTATCAATCTCAACGTTCAAACGGTTTCAAACGGAATCAAACCCGTTATTAATTATAATTAATTGTTGAAGAGTAATAAATTCTAAAAAAATATTGATCATAATGAATCTTTTCTTCAACAAGTCAAAATACTCATAATGCTGAACTTGTGTACTACTACATTAATATAATGGTTTATGTTGCTAAATTGTCGTGTAGTTAGCCTCATATAGCCAATTGAACTATATTCAACCATTGTATACAAATTTTGAACTAATATCCTTAAGTATATATGCTTAAGCACCTTGTTGTCATGATGTGAATATGTCCAGATCATAAACAAAGTCTTAAAATACAATGTGAAGGATTGGAAATCTTTAATTGAAGTAGGTCAAGAAAATAGAACCAGCTGAGCTTCTTAGATCATATAAAGATTCTGTAGATAAGTTTATCGGTTATTACGCCTGGTGACAAAATTTGAATAATGCTCTACATTATATATCTTAAGTAAATAATAGAAATTAGATAGAGAAGTTTCGTTTAAATATATATGCATTTTTATGTCTATAGACACTGGATATGAATGAATGTCTTGTTTTGCACATGTTGAAACAAAATAAACTAAAATTTTGAACAAATAAACAACAAAATATTGCAAAAATATATTTACAATTTATTATCCTATCTTTCCATGATAAAATTTTAATAATGCTCTATATTCTATTTATAATTAAACTTATTTACAGACATCAGGCAAAATTTATAAAGTTGTGTCTAAAACACCTGACTGAAATCTTGCTATCCACTTGCAAAGCACACTGCTTTTAATGCTTCTTTAATAAAATTGATTAATATGATTTAGCTTTGAATATTACAGTTTATTTCTTTTATTCCCACAAAGAAATAATACTGAATTTTTCCTCATATAAGTTGCATTAAATCAAATTTGATTAACTACCCTGGCGGCAATACAAAATTATTTTCCCAACTGTGAGATCTGTATCGTGACCTGTTAAACTCCGCAATAAAAACACTCCAATATAAATAATAAATTATTATAATTTTCTTATTTCTATTTATAAAAAGAAAAGTGCAATCACAGATGGAATGACATCTAATTAAACACTCTAACTAAGTGACTTTAATTATTTTATTATTGTATTATTGTCATTGTCAAACAAAATACTCGGTAAATGTTTTCTCATTCGCTTTCAAGACTCAGGTGATGTCACCTGTCTCAGGTTACGCTAATTGCACGTGTATTAGCATCATGTAAAACGTAAACGTCTCAGGTTTAATTGATATCAGACAATGTGATAAAATTATCACAGCTGTTTTTAATCCGGATGTAATATTAGGCTGCAAGCGAGCTAATATTTATAATAATCATAAAAGTGTTTATCAGCACTTTCATACAAATGAAACAATTAAAATATAAAATAGTTCTGTAAAGCAAATTGATCATGTTGGGAATAAATTAAGGAACTGATAAAATTTCATAAAAAAAATAAAACTTAAATAAGCTTGTTAACTAGTTCTGAGCTGTTGTGATGATACTACTCTTCAACAATGCTTTTTAAAAAGCTTATCTTTTTTATATATTTTTTTCACTTGGAAACATATTCTAATTAATAAAAACAAAATATTATATTCGTTTCTGCTTCATTAATAATATTAACAATTATTTATATTCACTAGTATAATGATACTGTGTATAATTCGTATCATCATTTTATAACTAGTAAATTTATCATTTGCTCATTACTCCCTATACATCCTATGTTTTTTTTTATCCAAGATCTTTTTCATAAGCTCTCATATAAAAGGTTTTATAGCAAATTGCGGGTAGTATTAAAGTTGTTTCGAATTTTAGTCCAAAAGACTGATCAAAGAAAGAATGTATTATTTGCAACAACGTTCGACAGCTTTGTTAAAGGGCGATTGGAGCCAGTCACGCAATATGAAAGACAAGACGCAGATGTTGGGAACACAAGCTAATAGAGAAGAATCAATTTAATTTGAGAAATCATCACAAATTCAGTATTTTTGTTAGATACTATTTAGAACATTGTTTCCCATTGAAAAATCTCATGGTTAACGGGAAGGAAATTCAAAATGAACTCGACATTCTTCAAGAAGAAAATTTCTAACGGTCAAAATTCATGTATGGGGACACATAAATATATATATGTTAAAGTCGAGAAAAGTCTAGAGAGGTAGGAAATCAGTGATTTAGAGTATTACATTTCTGCTATCATTATTATTTTAAATTTACAAAGCTAGTACAATTTTTCTTCACAAAAACAATGTATTAAACCATCATGACATACTCAACTTCCAAATATCATCTATTTCATGCATTCTCTTTTTTATACCATTAGCTTGTTCTATTCCTATCTGGTCATACGGAATAGAGCTTTGGGGCTGCTCAAACAAATCTAATGCGACATTGGTACAGCGGACCCAATTCAAAGTACTTAGAATGATGGATGACAGGTGCACCTTGGTACGTGGGCAATAAAACTTTACATGATGATCTGAATGTGCCACTTATTAAAGACTTTATAAAAACAAGATTCACTAATCATCATCACAAATTATAAAATCACCCCAATTTACTCGTAGCTACGCTGCTTCTCACACCAGATTTAAGAAGACCTAATTGATGCAATAAATTGCATCTAATAGTAATTACCCTCTGGGATAACTACTATCTATAATTATATTTAATTGATGCAGATCAAAATAACTTGCAGAATGCAATTAACGTTCTGATTGTTATTGACGAAAAAACAGCCTCTTCTGAAAATATAAAACATTTTGTTTATATCATAAATATAGAGTTTGTTTAGAATGTGAGAATTTTTTAAGCGTTGCACCCTAGCTTTGGATCTATACTACTTCATAAATATCCCTATTTTTCTTTTTTATTTTACCATTTATTAAGATTGCCAATCCCTGAAAAAGTAGAATTGCAATCGGTGGATTGTGGCTATGAGTCTATGGATCAGAATGGCAAAGCATACCTGTTGCCTGTTTAAAAGACACGACCGTAGTTTTATTGAGAAATCGTTACGTCACATTCATAGTCAGTGAAAGGAGAAGCCATACCCACTATTGGCTGACACTGACGTGCTTATGGCTTTAATTCCCGACAAACCGACCAGATATTATAGTTTGCGAAGATTATTGTTATTTGCGGGGAATTTTTTAGCACTATACTCATGCTACAAGGTTGATATAGTAGATACATATATTTATACAAGCAAACGTCGTTTAGCCATATGAAATATTTCTAGAAAATATTTAGTATAACAAAAAAATATCTAACTTATTGTAAATAGGGAAGTATGATGTATAATTATGAAATGGACACATACCACAAATAACATGCATGGTTTACCCACTGCTAAGCATACCACATATAAATGTTCATGGAGCATGTTTATAGTCATTGCAATTGCCAGCGTAATATGAAACTGAATGGAAGTATCTAGTATATAAATAAAAATCACCTACCACAAATAACATGGAAGGTTTACCTACTGCAAAGCATGCTACATATAAATGATCATGGAGCATATTGGTAGTCACTGCAAGTGCCAATATAATATAAAAATGAAGGTTTCGTAGTATTATTAAATTCCGAACTAATAGATCATAAATCTCTGGAATCTCTAGTTTTTCCCACTCGTTTCACCTAAAATTTTGTTTTCATAGCAAATTTTAATGATTAGATTTTTTCTATCAGCTAATTTTTGCTAACAATCCTTTATAAAAATACAATTAATATATGATTTATATAAATTACTTGATAAATATCACAATTTTGCTTTCCCGTTTTATAATTTATCTATTAAAATTGCCAATCCCTGAAAAACTTGGCACTTATATAAGTGTAACTTTTCTCAAAACAATTTTCAAATCAGTTCCATCATATCTACATCAGTTTAACTTTCTCGAAAACGCTTTTAATTATATCTTTATCTATAATAATCTATAAATATCCTTTCTAATAAAATGAAAACTTATTGATAAAAGAGAAAAATCGTTAACGTCACGCTTGAAAGTATAAGTGTGCTCATCGCCATCACTAACCAACCAGTTTAATACAACATCGCTAATTAGGCATGGACAATAAGTAACTAGAAAGGATACTGTATGTGTTACTGAAACATTAAGAATTTAGAGCATGCAATTAAGTTGCACACTTGACCTCCTTAACTCTACCATAATACTTTCAGCCTACGGTAGGTAAATGTCATAAAAATTATTTTATGCAATTTATACCCGAGAGAAAAACAGAAATAGAGATAAACATTTAAGTATTCGATGTAGGAGCATATTTGTAGCAATTAATTCGCCAATACGACACATTTAATCATTTTTCGTCACTCGATATGAGTCATCATTTCAGCTAAAAATTTTCATATAAAGTTGTAGTTATTGTGCTTATTTATAAAAGTCTATTGAATTTTTAAAATTACTTTATTCACAGACCTGAAAACCAAGAACATTCATATCACTATATTTGATTTAAAATTATTTATAATATTAAAAACTATAAAATTGATTAAACGGATCTCAGTCCTTTACCAAGTGCATCACTCGCGGTTGTATAGAATAAATCAAATTCTAGCCTTGAAATTCGATTACAAATGCTAATTAATACGTTATAAAAAAGCATCAGCGATTACTAAACCGATTTCGTGGATAAAAAACATTATGAATGTATTTGTATGTACACAAACTATAATTATTTGATGCCCGTTCGAGCATAATCAAGCATTTGCAAACAAAGAGAACGGAATGATTCATCTCGTTGTTGTTGTTACACTGACACAAGGTAATTTATTATTACACTATTCAAAATGCAGGACATTTTTTATATAAATCAGTTGTTTTGTTCATCCCTGAGAATCCTTATCGTTACATTCTCAAATCCTTGAATATGAATCTGTATTTGTTCCCAAAAAAATCCATAGAAATAAAGAAGTATAAGTCAATCAATCGATAATTTCGATCAAATTATCAAGATCTATCAACATTTTTTATTAATAAATTAGCTGCATATTCAATAAATTTACTAATAATAATTAGTGATGTATATTCAGAAAAAATGCATTATTAGTCATAAAAATAAAATAATTTAAACTCTTCTTTGCTTTCTTATTTTTTGAGCTGCTCTAAGATCTTAAGAGTTCTATGAGCTGTTGTAACAAAACTTCTTGTCTGTGATATATTTTTGAATTTGGCAATTTTTATTTATCAAGAATTTATATATTACTGAATATATATGTTTAATTTTGAATTCACCAAAAATTTTCTGTATGCCAAATTAACGAATTAATTGAAAATTTACTTCAATCAATTTACCGTAAATTAATGTTTCATTATATTACAAATTTTATAATATTATTATCATTAGCAGCCTAATAAAACGCAGCATATAAAACTGTATCACATACTTCAAACAAGTAAATCTTTGATAATAAACTCGATTACATGATTATGTGATATCTTGTAATTTTTTATAAGATTAACAATTTTGCCATTGTGATAAAACAAAAATTATTTAACATGCAAACATATCAATCATCAAACAGATGATAATTACATAAAAAATAAACGGTGTTTATTTAAGATATCAATTCATTTTCCCATACAATATTTGCAAACATACTCAATACATGCCACCAACATTTTGAGAGATATTTGATACATTGATGTAGTGCATTACAATCATATTATATTGCAAAGTTAGACTATATTTATTGTCAAATTATATAGTCGTAAGTATTTTTATAATCTTATATTTCATTTCATGTTCTTAATCGGACTGTGCTCATTTGTAAATTATTACTCATACCATGAGTAATTTTTATCAGATGCTTCATATTCCGAGAAATATGTTTATTTAGATATTTTTGATATATAAAATGCTTTCATATCAATTTCTCTGTAAGAGATTATTTTATATTTAATGGCTTTAAAAAAATTAACACAATTTTAGTCAAATTTTGCGTACTAAACAGATAAAATCATGAAATAATTACTGCAGTTATATTGAAAACAAAACAGATATAATAAAATAAAATATTATTCCTACGATAAAGTTTTTATGCTAAGCATTTTGATTTCATACTGGGTAACTGGTTTTCTGTTTGATCTTCCAATGTATATATAACAAAATTATTAAAATATAATTCTACTGATGATATGAGATAATCGAGATTCTTACGTGTAGAAAGCAGTTCGTCGGTATAAAATAACAATAATCATTTTTAATCTTATGCAATAAACGATTCTTATTATACAATAGTGTTTCTCGATAATACCAAGAGATGAATAACATCAAATTAGCATAAAGGAAATTCCAGAGACATATGCGTGTCTGATCATTTTTTTGCTCTTATCAATTTGATGACAAAAATAATGTTTTGACTAATAGGAAGAAGACTCATAATGATAATTGATAAAACATTATTATTACACTGGGCTTTGTTAATTTCATGGTTTTATCTAAATGATTTAAAATTCAATAAATCTAATAAAACAATTCAGTAATTCTATAAAACGAGTAAAAAGCTTAATAAAATACTAATCACAAAAAAACTTATACATCATGTATATAAATGTCATTAATATTTTTCAAAAAATCAGAAAGGACCAAAAAAGATACTAAAATTTTAAATATACCTAGTCATAAGTATCTATCAGAGTTAATATTTATACAAAAATATTTGTCCTTGGTTGATTGAGCAAAAAAATATTCGGTGGAAATCTTAAAATCTTCAAATGCAATGTAAGTGTAAAAGAACATATATAAAGTTCTAACAATTGTAATTGATATAATTTTTAAAATTAGTTTAAAAATGACAATTTTCTGTTTCTTTATTGAGTTTATATTAGTAACGTTATATATTTAGCCATTTTCTATTAACGTCAAAGTAAGTTGGTTAATGATAAATACACTCATATTTAAAACATTCAAGATTTTAAAACAATAAGCTTGATAAAATCAAGTAAGAAATTACAAAATTTCATTATAATTTCTTTCGTAATGCCCGTGAGCACACTATTGAAATACTGTGCAGATACTTGAAATTATTATATTGCCAAAAAGCATTGTAAATACTATTAATAATTTTAAATTATAATAAATTATTCTTTTAATATTGTCATACTATTACAGATATTTAAATTCACACATATATTATATATTTTAAATGAAGCTGATTTTAAAAAAATATTATTTTGAATTATTATTATAACTGTCTTATTAGGCTAATGCTATTTTTTATGTCTAAGTTTACTATTTTATTAAAATTATGAAATTAATAAATATTTGATAATATTTGCATTCACAATTTTTATAGTAAATTAAAACATACCGAAAATGATGCGGTAACTGATTATATCTTATAGAAAACATACTAAGAAAGTTTAAGGTTTACAAATAACTTAAAGTTTTTGTTCTTGAGGGTACCATTAAATGTTTAAATTTTACGAATCCATTTTAGGTTTTATTCTAGCTGACGTTAGTTTAATAATTTTGATATTTAAATTATTTACTTTGATAATTCGATAATGATTTCAACTATTTTTATGTAGTACATGCATAACTTCCACTTTTACTCTTTATGGTAATCTAAGCGTAAAATCACACTTGTTCGGTGAAATTTTTTTAAAACAAGTGCAAAACCAGAATATTACATAACCAACAGTTTGATTGCAAACGTTTTCATAGAAGAATAGACATAGTTACATCTGTCAGTACTTCAAACACAAATGTATGCTCAATTAACTTTTATATCGTTTATCCACTTGTATGTATCAACTCACTGGTTCCGAATTACTTCCGGGTCTCTACCGGTTTCATATATTGGAAAGAACAACAAAATAACACTAAACCTTTAACAAATTATTTAACCAAGGAAAAAAATTTGAACATAATATACGTAATTAACTTGCAAACATAGTTATTTAGATTTGGATTTTTGGTCATTGCATATTTCATGTCAAATAGTTTTGAGAAGTTTTGAAGAACAATAATTAAATGCAAGTAGCATTTTACCCTGAGGCAATTTACAGATACATTTTGTATGTGATAGATTTTCTGACAAATCTTAGAAAATTTGAAGAAGCATAACATAAATCCAAAGAGAAAATTATCTACATCTATATTACATTTAGCAGCTAATATTTATTTTATTTCTATTCTTATTAAACATAATTTTAATCTTAACATGATGACCTTGGTTTTCTCTCAGAACTCTATTTTTTTGATACGCAGAAACATTCTAATCAAAGTTTTGGTTTTGATTACTAATTATTGCACTGTATAAGCAACGTATTAATCATAGTTTATAAATTCTTCTACACTAGGATTTTATTTAGCCAATACTATATAATAAACATTTGCCATTTATAATCGACAAGCTTAAATAAACAAAACTCTTGAACAACGTAGAATGTCGGATTAATCAAATGTTTTGAAATAATTCTGATTGTAATAAGGATTATTTTGTTGTTCTACATCAGATACATGATGAATTACAGAATTTTGTAACTATATGTATTAATTTAAAAAACAAAGAATTAGACTATATATTAATATATTAATGCAATTATGTCTGCAAACAAATTGTTTTTTTGTCGTTGGCACTTTTCCAGAATTTGTATAAAAGCTTTTCCAGAATTTGATAAAAATGAAATATTTATAAAAACATTCAGAATTAACCACCCATCAATAATTTCTCTATAATCAACAAGTGATGGAATTCGAAAACCTATATTTGGTAGAGATTTCAACTTTATTTACAAACTATTTTGTTTAATTTTCTTTAGTTTATAAATCGTTGGCATGGTCTCTCGCATCCTGTTTAATTTTTTAACAAGAAATGATATTTTAAAGATTAGAAGAGTTCTTCGAATTCTTCTACGCTTTATCAACTCTACCAAATCTAAACAACCGAAGTACAAACACATATTTTGTTATGCTTTCAGATAGTGTTCACCGAAATTCTTTTGTAGGAATTTCTAGTATAATTAAACTGCACACACATCTACGAATTCTCAAATAAATATGTATCGACATGCTTTCGTCACTATCAAGAAATATGACATATTTCTAATTTCTATGTGGATTGATATACATTATTAAAGAGTTATTAGAATTTTGTTTTCCTAGCGGATTTTGAGATTAATGAATCATTTACACGTTTTTTAAATATTGATGAAATACTTGAATCTGCAAATTTTGTAACCAAATGAATGAATAAATATGTACATTTAGAAGTTTTCATATTTATATTTATAATCAGGAATTCACAACAGCGGAAATGGTAAAATAATTTGATTTCTTAATAGATACTACTCGTTATTAATCGTTAAATCGTTCGAGAAAAATTGTATTAAATAAAATTTTGATTGTATGTTAACTTATTAATAAACTCCTCACTAATGAATAATACAAAAAAACTGATTGTTTACTAAAATATGAATTTCATGATCATTTCTGATTCATCATCAAGCCTAATAACTCTGATCCCACAAGATCAAATTCCGAAATTCTGTAAATGTACTCTACTGTATATTTTGTATCTACTCCTGCATGTCTTCATTTAAAAGCTGATAAATGAGTGAAAAATGAGTGACTTTGCAATGCAGATTATTTTGACATGTCCGGTACTAGGTGCCACTGTTTAAAATCATATTTTTTGATAGCAAAGTTTGATTGTTAGTATCAATTATTTTTTAGCAAAGATTGCGGTTTTGTTAATTTAGTTTGATTTCTAACTTTGTTATCTAACAAAAATTATAATTTAATAAACATTTCGTAAAATATTTTTTGATTTATTTTTAAATAACCTTGGGTGTCCGCCACTTGGGGACTTCCCACTAATACAATTTTGATGTTTATATAAAAGCCATCATTAAATCACAGCAGCAATAAATGGTACAACAAGATTCTTTAATTGATGACTTTCTATTCGTTAATTTATATCACGCATTTTCAATAAATTAATCTCCTGAATTATAAAGTAAAATACTACTATTTTCTATATTTATTTCATATTTTGTATTTATAGTAGGAATAATAAAATGAAATCGTGAAAATAAATTACACAACAAAAGTATAAATCATAAGCTTTTGCTGAAAAATAATAATTATCACCACTTTCTATCCATCAGATTATCATGCTTGCACGTACCCCCACATTTCTTGTTTAAAAACATGTTTTTTGTAAACAAAATATTAATTTATAATTTCTCGTCGCACGATCACGTTCACTAATTATATAGCAAGATGAGCTTAGACGTGTTTTACTATTTTTTTATTTTGAAACTGATCTTTTTTATATTCAGAATAGGTACGTGCCACAGACCTGGCACGTCTCAATGAACGTCGAAATTTTATTAATTGGATAATAGGAGAAACCATAATCAATATAGAAGAGAGAAGATTGTGGTGAATTTATTTAGAAAAATATGACACATTGCATAGTTTAGTCATAATAATAAATGTCTATTCTCAGACGGTAAAGCTCAGCTAGAAAATAGTATAATCGTAGATAAATAATTAAACACTCAAAAACAACAGAAAATAATTTAGGATAATAATATAAGCTAATATGTTATGAATTGAAAAAGCTCTATTAAATTTTTCCAGTTGAATCTTGTTTTACATAATTTAAATAAATTATATACAATCATAGTTCGATTACCATTTGCAATCTAAAAAATAAATCTCGAAAATTGTTTAAAACGAAAGAACTATGTAATTTATATAAATATGTACTCATGTATGTGCAGAAATATACAAAAAACCGATTCAACATCCAGTTTCACACAAATCATCTGAAAAATTACAGAAAATGACATACAATTTCCGCAACGACGTACATGGCACCTAAGATTGTGACAAGCTTTGAAAAAATCTCATTATATATAGTTGTATTATAGATACATATAGACGTCTTTGCTAGAAAAAAATTCTACGATTTCATCACATTTTCGTGTATCTTAGAAAAAAATTAATAACATACGATGTATTACAAAAATGAAAAAACGTGTAAGAATTCATTGTTTTAGAAAATATTTAAAATAGAAATTTTAAGTTTTAAATTATTATATATTACATTATGTTTATTATTACTAGTTACAATTATATATGAATTACATTTGTTCACCACTTTATTTAATTATTAAAAATCGGAAAATACTATTTTGAAAAAATCTTAATTTGTTAACAGTTATGGGATTTATAACTATATAAAGCAAGCTATCAAAAAGCTCTAGAAATCGTTAAGATAGGGTAATGCTGGGCACAAAAATCCAATTTGACTTTGAGCAATTATATTGTGAAATCCAAACCAATTATACAACAAATAACACATATCGAACAAGCAACTATCTGTCTCTATACGTTAAAACTCCTAGTTAAGTCACCATTGTACAAATGTATTTTTCTCTGATGTTTTTCAAAAATTTGTTCATGCCTTAATTTTAATTTTAAAGGAATTTTACGAAATAATAGTTACATTATTCAACCAATGCAAAATATAAATTTTATGAGTATATTTTTTACAAAGATAACACTGTATATAACTTTGATCTGGTAATTTGTCAGAAGTTTTCATTAGCAGAATTAAAAAAACTCTTTATTTAGTTCATCTCTTATAAAATTGCTTTTTTTAACTTAATTCACTATTTTATTTTCTATTTTTTATTATTTACATCTTAGCCAGGGTAAAGATTGGTCCTTTTAACCCCACCCACGTGTAAGCTTTTATAGAGGTTATATGAAAACAAACTGTTGAATCTAACTTAAAATAAACAATACATCTTATAAAACAATTAAATAACGTATACTCAAAATTATATTAGGGTCTCGTAAACTAAACAACAGTGGTCACAACCAAAAAACTAACAACGAAAAAAAATACTTTCGTTATGAATTTTAAAACATTATAATTAATATCCTGATAACAACGTCTTAAGAATCAATGTGAATCAATGGCTGGTTATACATCTTTTGCTCTCACCTTTCAAATATTGCTGTTAAAAAATTCGCAACTTTACTTGCTCTTGAAATGACACTTGTGGACCTTTTTACCCGCAAAATTTTAAGCTCAGCTTTACTATGCACTCTATAAGTCTTGAATATAGGCTAATTATTTAGCTGGTGGTTATACCTCATTTTCCTTCTCGTTTCAAATATTGTTTCTAATTTTTTTTTCAACATTACTTGTTTTCGAGATATAAGCTAGTAGATTTTATTACGCGCAGAGCTTTAAGCCCTGCTCTACCATATATAAAAAAGACATATATGAATCTGTCATATTTCTCAGTTTTCCTTCCGAAATAGAAAAATCTCTGTGTATTTGGTACTTTTATGAACTATTATTATTGAAATTACACTGTGTTGTACAGCGTTATGATTTTTACTGATAGGACCCTATAAAAATAATTGCTACGGGCCCCAGATGGTATAGTTTCGCCACTGATCGGAAAACTTAGTGTTATTTAAATTCGTGTATTAAATAATAAAAAAACTATAATTTTTCTCCTCATAATATGTTGCAAATTCGTTTCGTCAATTCTGAATCAGGGATAGGAGAAAAGAAATCCGTTTCGGGCGCGAACGTGCGTGTCCGATCCTCCTTGCCCAAGAGTCCGCAGGTAAATAGCGCGTGTCGTCGGTTTGGTCGTTTTTCATTCCATCACGTTCCTCCGGTTGCTGCTGTTTCTTTCATAAGATATTTCTTTGCACATGTTACTTTGCAAACACACACAAAATTAAATACACATGTGAACAAACTCGATATCTGTGTCATAAGATGCTACTAATTAGTTTTCCCCGAAATTGAGATTTAATAGTTCGGCGAAGATGAATTGTAATTAGAATTTTTATCTAATATTAAAGGATGTGATATAAAGTATTAATTTTTTCATAATTGTTTTTGGAAAAACTGTAAATTGTCATATGTAGAAGGTAATTTTCAGTTAATTAAGACATAAATTTATAAATATCCATTTTATAAATTTTACATTAACTATTGTAACTACTAATTATTTTTCATTGATTGATTTTGATTTACTTTATTTACTTTGTACTTTTCTTAGAAATTTTCAAGCAGATTTTCTTTTTTGTTTACAAAATAAATCTATCGTATATATTATAATCTTATCTATTTCATATTGCATATGTTAAACAATATATTTGCGGATAGAAATTTGTGAACAACCCAATGATATTCTGATTCTGATTCAGATTTTACAAACTAAGCAAAAAATTTTAAAATATTATACAAAAATTTAGACTTGAAATATTTTAATATAAGAGTTATGCTATGCCTATAAACGTATAATTAACGAAATTCACGAAGATATTTAATTGCGTAATTCATTATATAAATGCCCATTTATATAATATTTCTTTTAATATTCTAAGTCGTATTAAATTATCAGTCATTAATAACAGTTTTTTCAAATAATAAATATTAAATTGAAGCATGTAAAAAAATCAATAGTATTTATTTAATTACTATGAAGTAGCTTATTTTAGCTTTAAAAATTTAAATTAATATCATTTATATAAGCATTTATATAAGCGCAAGTAGTTTGAAACTATTTTCTACTATCGATATAAATTCAGTTTAGCAATCGTTTATTATATATAAAGATTACGATGTTTAAATTTGTAATTTTAACGGAATTCATAGTTGTTTAAATTGTATAATTTATTTCATAAATTGCCCATTAAATTTTGCAGTTATATTCAAAGAAACATAATTAGTAATTAAATACTAATAATAATAAAATGTTTATTTACTAAGTGGTATCTATAAACTACTAGTAATATTTTTCGCATAATTAGTTTTTGAACACGTAGCAAAAGTATGAAGATCTATGGTATTAATTTCAAATGACTCTATTTAACAAATAAGCCAATTAACTAATTTAATAAGTCCTTCAAGTATTTTATATTACATAATCAATCCATTATTATACAAATCATTTCGTACGTTTATAAATTTTGCTTTATAAGGCTGTTCATTAATATTAAAATTGTGTTTTGTAACAAGAAGTTAATTTAATCTTTGTTCAAGAAAATTAAAATATAATACTGATTATTTAAAAAGATACGTAGTAGTTAGCAATTACTTAATATTAACACGTGTACAAACTTAAAAAATTAAATATTATTAGTAAGATTAGTTCAAAAATTAAATTTCAATTTGACCGAACGTCTAATAGTTATAGATACATCAGTGTAAATAAAACAAATTACATCAACCGGCTTCAGATTACGAAAAAGTTTTTCGTCGAACAAACATTTCAATATTAGTTTTTTAGTCTAAACATATTTTTACATAACAAATCTCTTTGGTTACAAAAACCAGACGTTTAACATGCAAATCTTCTATTTTTGTACAGTTCTAATTTACATTTAATTCAAAACGCAAACATTTTACTATTAAAACTTGCTACAGATTTTAACTTCTAAACCGACGTAATCGTTTAAAATGAGTTTTGCGCTAATTGCTAAAGTACTGTTAGGTATATTAACATCCGTGGTTGTTATGAGTTAATTACTATATAATTAAAAATTTAAGTGCATGTCTTGATTAAAATCATACGTTTTAGAATTATATGTATATACTTCCCAGGTAACAAGATCTATTTTGTTAAAACAAAATTGATGAGATAAGATGCATATTCGATTCGCAAGAAAATAGACAATTTTAAAAAAGATTATTTTAGAATAAAAATTAGGTTATTAAAAATGCTAATGATGTATTAAATAAATTGAATAAATAGCAGATTGCAAATATTCAAAAGTAATAAAATTAGAAAAAAAGGAATAATAAGTCTTAGTTAAGTAAGATAGTATTGTTTGAAGTACATTGCATTTCTATTGTTAATATAATTATAGAGTAAACGGTTCATAATTCTTTCAGTGATACGCTTCTGTAAATGCAATAAAATTGATTTTTAAATAATATTATATTTTTCAATAAATAACCTAAACCATAAATAAATATTGGCTCAAAACATTAAATCATAGATAGTGATGCAAACTAGCTAGCCATTGAAATCTTCTTCAAATTCGCAAAACTGCTTATTTTAATAAGCCAAAAATATTAAGTTTGCAAAAAACCTTGGAAACCCAAAAACCCAAAACATATTTTGTAACAAACAAAATTGAAAAAAAATATGGTAAATTTATATAGAATTTTTTCAGTCGGATTTGGATTATGCGGTTCAGACGTTAAGACACTCATGATATTTTTTTGACTTGCTGGCCATCTGTTGGTATAATAAAGGAATTCAATGCAGAACCAGTATAGTTTGCACACAACTATTTGGGAACCACAGGATTATAATTCATGTTCAGTAAAGTACTAATCTAATATCAACTCGCCGTTGAGTATCATAGTAATAGTTTAAGTTTAATTTGTTCGAGTTGATCCGGATGGAGAGCAGCGCAGATTAAATTTTGTTTAATTCAATAAACAACTTAGTAATATTATCCAATAAACACGACAATCTATTCAGAATCATCATCATACATATTTCATACCACATAAGATTTACCAACAACCGTTATACGATCTTGACGATAACTCATTTTAATCTACTCGTACAGAAACAAAGAAAATAAAAATAATCTTCAATCTTGACTAATTTGAATAAATGACGAAACACTTAAAGGAACCATAAAAAGTGTTTTAAAACATCGTACAATGCATTTAGTAGGTCATGTACACAACTGTAAGAACTATCCTTGTCGTCTGGACGATGTTTGAACAAAGAATTAAGACTTGTAATTGTTCGTTCCAATAAGGAAAAACGTATGTTGACTTGATAAAAAAGTGTTAAAAGTAATTTATTGAATCAGTTTAATCAACAAAAAAATATAAAAATATAAAACTGTATCCTTGTTTCTAGTTTTCTATTTAATTATTGAATTCCTTTCGACAAATTAGACACGTTCAAGAAGATTGACAAAATTTATATCTATATAAATTTTCATAAGAAGAGATTTAAGGGAAGAAGGAATGTTGAGATTGCAAATATTCCAATCTAAAAAATATAGAAATCTGGATAATAGTCTTAGCTGAAGAATATACTCTATTACAATTTACATTCTATTATGTAAATAGAAGACCGGATTAATGATCATTATTGTAAGTTATTATAATTATAATAATAACCTGTAGATTAATTTAAATATAGAAAACAGGTTTAAATCTAAAGATCAATATTAAAGTTCATATATTAAAACATACAAAATTTATCCTGAATACTCTACTTTTTGCTCCAGTTTGTATATCATGCAAAAACAATTTTTGCTAATACTTTTTAATGTTCCTGTTGGTTTCGAGAATTTATTCTAGTTATACAAATGTTTTAGATTAATTTAACATAATTTCAAAATATTTGTTTCATATCAATCAAATCATGCATACAGAGTAAAATTATAGATTTTATATTCAATGTCTATTTGATGGTATTAAATTAATTTAAAAATATTTAATTATTAAAAC
>NW_020536999.1:31143389-31178236 GCF_003426905.1 Ctenocephalides felis | reverse complement strand
GGAGGCCGCAAGTACCTTTGCGAGGTAATGGAAAATCATATTAGGAAACTTTCGTGCGTTTGATGGTATTATATACCTACATAAGCGGGAATATATTGCGGTTTTCCTTTGAATTACTTCTTTGGATTTTATTAGGTTGTAAATTCTCCTTTAGAGACAGAATATTTAGCCACTCGCGTGTTTTAGCCCGAAGCCACGGGAAAAGTTCGTTTCTAGCAAAAACTTTGGATGACAAAGAAATATAAGTTAAATGAAATTATTATGTTATATCTTTGAGTAAAGTTTTATTAATTTGAACAAGTTGGGGAGTATCCTGTGATACTCTAGGGACGTATGCTAAAAAATTAAAAAAAAATAAAACTTGCAGCAAAATTAGGTACAAAATTTATTCTGCGTGTTCGTTGATTAAAATAAAATTCAGAGTAACTATAGTAAACTTACTTTCATAAAACACTATGAATGATCTATCCAAAGAATTTGATATTTCATTTTAACAATAATTCGATTTTTATTGCAGCCGAGGTAAAATGATCATTAAGTATTTGCATGTATTTGACCAATAGTAATTCAAATTCTGCTGCTATTTTCATATTGCGAAATTAATAAAACCGCAAAGAAAGCGACTTTTTGTTGAATAATATTTCTCTACAATATAATAATATAAGGCTGTAATTATACCAATATGGACATACGGCATCGAGCTATGGGCATGTGCGTGTACGTCCAATATAAAACCACCGAAACAATTCATCGAGACCTAAACATCAAATGTGTACAAGGAGAGAAGTACGAAATATCATTAAAAGAGCGCATACCATCCTCTAAAAAAGACTTGCTAAAACAAGTTCCTATGAGAAGATTAAAAAGAAAGTGGCCGCAAGATTTAATAAATTAACAATCAATATATTTATGTAAGGAAATTTCCCACTGGGGAAATTTCTAAAAACCCTGTATCCATCAGCAAATAACCTCATTGAACCTAAAGTTCAGATTCAACGCAGTTTAAGCGTATCAATATGCAATTGGGGCTATGATTTGCAATACAAACGTTGCAGAATAATAATTTTGTCTACACGTTTTTATTCTCAAGAACTTATGAGAATTGGTCTATTAAACCAATACGATCGTTGAATTTGTTTAATTTCAATCACTATGCCCAAGATCTCTAGTATTCTTGTTTCAATGTATCGTAAATCCAGTTCCTACTTCCCGATAAGAAACAGTTTCGCTATGTAAACTCCAATCACATAATTGAATTACGACCAATTTGTTACGATTTATGTAAGCATTTATAGTTCGGAAAGCATAAAAATATCTATTCGTTGTATGAGCACTTACCTCTTTGTTTGTAACCGTGGCCATTGTATTTTGATTACACCGTAGGATCGAAGCACCGACTGTAATTATCAGATCCAGTGAGCTCGACAATGGGCTAAATGTTCACGTTTCGTTATCTCATCGTTAACTCTATCTGAAATCACAATAGCTTGTATTGAATATGAAAACGTGAATAGTTCTGCAATATTATTTAGTAAATAGAAATTTAGAAGACCGGGTAATTTATCATACAATCTATTTTGTTTCATTTATGGAAACACCTGGGCAAAATGACGTCAAGTGACAATGATCAGTGTAATAAATTGAATTGTTGATTTGTTATGTTTAACTAAAATATAAAGATAAATAAGTATAAATATAAAGTTATTGTGCAAATTAAATTCTCTAAATTTATTGATTGTCAATTTTTGTAATCAATAAATTTGGAAATTAACGGTATTCTTTATTACTAACGGTCAATGAATTGATATAAAAATTGCGCAGTATATTTGATTATTCTTTACTCACAAATTCAATCGATAACATCAATTTTATCAAAACCACAAACGAAGAACGCTATACATTTTGTTAGTCATCCATTATTCCGCGTCCATCTAGAAATCCCTACAATGTATGTATTTGCATTTAAATGGTAATCAAAGCAATGAAATATATGCTGTCTTAAAATGCATCGATTCATCATACTTGAACAGTATAAAATAGCATTACAATAACGAAGTCAGTTAGTTTTCAGTAAGTTGTTCAATTATGCAGTGAAGTGGTAGTAAGGTGTGTTATGTTAATTTTTTTTTTGTTATTTTTGAACAATAATCAGAATCTTATAGTTCTATGAGCTGTTGTGCTAATTTTGAAGTAATATTAGTCTGTTTGACAGATGACAACCCAATCAATCCATTGTCACATCTCTGCAGGATATATTATTAGTACTACAATTTCTGTAATAAGGCAAATATTTTATTGGTGCAGCAATGCTAGGAAAAAGCAATTTTCACTTGGAAACATTGTAATCTATATTTCCAAGTGAAAAAAGTTGTCACTGCTGCCTGACAACAGATTGCTCAAAGTGTGTATCGAATCCGGGACCTCTGAATCAAGTCCCGTCGCTCTTAAACGCTACGATCGAGCTCCGTGTTAAATGTAAAACTGATATCAAAAACAAGTAAACAAGCAATTTATAAATTTTGAACAGCGTAATTCTGGAAAAAAATTATAATACTGTGTTATATATATTTTTATTTAACCAATTGTAACAAATATTTTTTCAGTAAGTATTTCGAATTGCTCGAATTGTTTCAAAATATATTACGACTAAATCCTACGGTATCCTACCATTCACTAGCAACAACTAAAATGAATGCGAGTTTCAAGCTCATAATATACTACTCTCTCTAATTTGCGATCAATTTCGAATAATTCTAGGTACAAGTGCATTATTTCCACATAGTTCCGGGGTAACAATGCACCATTATTATTAAAATTTAATTCGCATAGGATCCCATCACGCGAACACCTCTCGCAAATATACCTGTATCACGTATCTCATTCAACAATAGAAACATATCTTATAACCGTACCGGCTGCATACAATGTTGTGTACAACGAGCTTATATGAAATAGCCGAGTCTGAGCAGAGTGACGTGCTATATCGTCACGTCTGACTGATTTACGTGACGTCTAGTGATATAAAGACGCCGCCGGGGACGTCTTCAACCCTCGCAGTAAACGAGAAAAACTTCTCAATTGTCGCGAAAAGGCTAAATCCAATATATTACTTTCGCGATTTGTTTTACTTGCGTGTATCGTTCTGCTGCCGTGGAACGAGCGGCAGATAAGAAGACGGTAGCTCGGGAGATAGATCACGTATTCGCAAAATTGTTTACTGCAACCAACAACAACTGGAAGATTTATTCATATGTTCTTCATAGACCACTCACTCATATGGAAAATGTTCTTTTAAGACCTTTGAAAAATTGAATGACATTTGTTGCACATGTGAGATAAATAATTGCTATCATTACTGGTAGCAAGGGAGGATTGGACATCCGCAAAAATAGAAGGAGTATTATTCAGGAATTATTGTAGTTTCCATTATTTCTAGTATAATCACATACAATAGATTACGGCATTAGCTAAATTATTAACTATAATCAATTTACAATCAAAATGGTAAATATAGTCAGAAATCATGTGATCTTTCTCTCATCCTGACGTTATCCACAGTTCACATCCCACTGTTAAAGTGTGAATTCTGGGTATTCTGGTCCAGAATTCTGAAAAAATCTATCTTATTATTTTGGATATTTTTAAAGTTCTACTATTAAAAATATGTGCACAAGATGATTTCTCTGAATTTAAATCGATTTCCTGTTTGACCACGATAATCCTCTTTTGTTTCTTTGTTTCCTTATTTGGAGGGCTGAAATCATGAGTATGGTCTGGTGCCCCACTTTATCGCCTTCTAGAATTAAAACTTTGATTTTTTTGAATTTTTATTTTAATTTTAAACTACCAGAACATTAATTAATTGCTTACAAAAAACGTAGTAAAAATATTGTTTGAATTATTTGCGGCATCAGCAAATTTATGCCTCTTGACCTGAATACCCTCTTGACACATCGTTTCATACACATTTTTAATTGGTATTTAAACAATAAAGTTATATATCTCAGTGTATAACAAAAATTTGAACATTTATTTTGTACTATCTACATTATTTAACAACTGAAGTTTTTACTTTTGACCGTTTATGACGACAAAAGAATTTCATTTAATATCATTATAGTTTCGTGAAACTGATATTGCAGCATTATAATACATATTAATAAACATGTGAATTAGTCGAGACGTCTCTTACGAGGTGCTGAGAGCATTTAGCTTCAATTTTCCCTCAATTTGAAGTTACAACCATTCATATTTCATATAATAATCTCAAGATTCACTTCGAGCGCCGCCTGGAATAATCCTATGAATTTAACATGCTTTAAACGAAAACACAATTTTCCGAAATACAAGCGTTGATAATAAAATTGCTATCAATGTACTACGTTCAGATCCTATAAATGATATATATTTGAATTTTACGACTGTTCTATGCCGGAGGGATACATAAATGAATTATTATTCTGAACGTAGGGCAAGGCCGTCAGGAAATTTAACAAAAGGCAATTTCTCAAGGGTAATCTACTCAAAAATGGCATTATTTATTAACATGATAATCTTACACATCTGTGAAAGATTTTGGAGCAAAAACGCGATGAGTGATTGTGTAAGAAATGAAATTATAAGGTGCATCATTTACACTTGTCAATCATTGGAAAAAATAAAAGTAAGAAGGTTAACATGATGGAGAAAATAGTAACAAAATTGAAAATTCAAATGTTTAGCTACATTTAGGATTCGGACTTTATATTTGGTTCAAATTTTTAAATTTTACTATTTCTGGTTCCCAATTATTTTAATATATTTTTTTTCTCTTTTTTTTCACATATTCACAAATTCACAGAAAATAGCCTTTGAAATTCTTCTCACAAAAAACTACAATACAAATGAAATCTTCTTAGTAGTTCTTTGCCTCTGTTAATTTAGATCAAGGGCAGAAATATGAGAATTTGATATAAACTAAAAACATAAAAAATAAGATTGAATGTTTCGAGTTCTATTTACTCTACAGAAGTGTTTTAATAAATTATTTTTTGTTTGTATAAGAATCACAAGAAGCACGTTTTCAAAATTTTAATTAAGTATCACGATTATGGAAGTCAGCAATGTTCATGGAATAATTGTTTTTTCTTCACAAGTTTCTTCCATGTTTACTGGCTAATTATTAGCGGAGATAATTAAAATAGATGAGCTTTGCACTTAGATAGTCGATACAATACATATTTTCCTGAGTTTCAATATATGTATCTGTAAGCATATCATGCATCATCGTACTCCGTGCATAATAAATTTAAGGTAATCATTTTCCATCGCAGTCGCATAAATCACAATCATTTATACATTCCGATACACTCTGTAAAACCAAGAAATCCCTGATCGTTCCCGTAGATATTTTTATCTCGAACACCTACCGAACGTGAGTTCTCTGTCGGTAGTTAGTCTGTTCTTTTCCCCCTGACAACTAACTCGCGGGTATCGGCAAAGCCGCCTGCACAATCAGTGATTCATCTGCGCATAATTTATGGTTCCGTACGGCGACGAACCGATCTTTAATTCAAATCTGCGTGACCCGGATAGGAGTAACAAAGTAACAAATCCTTCAATTCACCATACAATGCGGGCTGATGAGGTGGCAATGGAGATCAGGATTGTGAAATCGATTCAGAAACATTGAGATGTAAATGTAAGAATGCATTAGTGGACATTCTCGGTAAATCCTAATGTGTTTTCATATAAAGATTGTGTTTGAAAAATTTCGAAGATGATAAGGCATAGATATTCATGATAATATAATCGAACAGGTAAAAGAATGTTTCTTTATAATATTTTTATGAATATTTTTGAGCTTTATTAAGTAGGTTATGCTATCTTCCGGATTCATCCAATATTATAGGCTAACGTGTGGTAACACCAAAAGAATGCTAAAACACTGTGGTTTTCTATTGGCAACACTGTTTCCGCCACAGAGGAGCAGTTCATCATCAGTCTCATGGACCGATTCTGCCGTACAACATACCAATGTTATGAGAAGGCTATGTTATGTAGAACTTTCCATACTAAATCGTTCTAGATATTGAAGATAGTCGTATAGTTGCTGTGCAGTCAATCATTTTTCTCAGGTTGTCAGATAGAAAACCTAACCTAGAAACCGCACAAATGTCTTAGATAACAGGGTCCTTCTGACCCAGCTTCATAACATACAAGTGACGTTGCAATTTATGTGTAAAATGGCTGAATGCATAGCAAATACATGATATTTTGATAGAATTTAGTATAAATCAGTAGCATAATGTATGCAAGTTGAAGCGTAACATGGTCTTGCCATAACATTGGTCTGTTATGCGGCATAAACGGTCCATCAGTTCAGCTACAGTATAAGTCTAAGTTATTCTAATCTTTGTCTCAATTATATTGTCTGAATTTCATAAATATATATGTACTAGGGTTTGTCGGTTTTCAAAAACCGGTTTTAAAAACCGGTTTTTGGCGAAAATTATGGAATTGGAAAACCGGTTTTTTAGTGAATAAAGTCGGTTTTCACTGTATAAATGAAAAATGAAAAAATAGACAAATATAAAAGATAGATGAAAGCGTTTTGATTCTTGAAATCATATCGTTTCAATAACATTTGAAACTTAAAACTTAAAAAAAAGTTTTAAACCCTAGAAGCCACAAATTAAAGAACAAAAAACATAGAATTATTATACCAGGCTTTAAAAGCAATTAAGCATAATTTGGTCGCAAGTATGAGAGTATTTTCTATTTCAGGAATTTCTGTGAGTAAACAAAGGACACGTCTAAGTAGCAATTCGATAGATGTTCTCAGTTTGTTGAAATCATATTTTATTAAACAAAAAACAATTAGAATTAATTAAAATTGCTCGGAACAGACAATACTCGAGTTTAGCTAATTGTTTTTAAAACTAAAATTAATATTAACTAGTATGTGTCAACATGTATCAGTTTTTTTTTAATTTGATGATTTTTTTTATTTAAAAATGTATAATTTTTATTTATTCTAAAACTTTCTATTCACTATCATAAAAATATTTACATTCCTATATATGAAAATGATGCATGAATAACGAATAATTATTTTCAAAGTTATTTAATCAAGATAAACTATCATTTTTTAGTTCAACTAATTGAAATAAAAATAATTTTGTTTACTATCTATAAAATTAAACAACAAATAAATTCAGTATTTGACTTTAAATTACATTAAAATTGCGGATAAATAACAAAATATTCGAGCAAAAATTTATTTTCTATATAAAATTTGAAAACCGGTTAAAACCGGTTTTTTAGTAAAATTGAAAATAAAAAACCGGTTTTCTGAAATGTCGGTTTTTGTATAAACTCTAGTATGTACGTTCCAAAGTATATCTTCGTTTATACCACAATTAGTAGTATCTGCAAATAGGCACTACAAGTATCAACGGAGAATGCTTTCAAATTCGGTGGCAAAACTTTGGAAAAACTATGTTAGAAGATTAAATCATAAGTCTATCGAATTTTTCCTCAGCCCCATGTCGACTATGTACCTATCACACGACAAAGAGAAGATCCGCGGTAATTTTTCAAACGTTCCGCGCGAGGGAAACGGATGGGAGTGCCTCTGATAAAAGACACGATTGAGCACGTGACAAGCGTGCATTGTCGCATACCCGCTACTTTGACAATGTATTTACACGAAATGTATGTTTTTTCTTCTCTTTTATTGCGAGATTTATTCATACGATTGAAACGAAGTGTTCTGGGTATACAAATGTACTACTTTTAATAGAACCATGAGAATGAGTATGAATAGTGTGCTCTCAGATAAATGTATTCAATCTTAAATAATGAACTTGATAATTTAGCGTGATCTACTATCGAATCAAAAAGCTATCACTAATTAAATGAAAGAAGTAAAGGCAGAAAAGTATAGGTTGTAGATTATTCGAAAAAAATATAAACGAAGACAACGATGGAAACCCATAAGCGACTAACAAGGTTCAATATTGCATTTTACATAAAGTTTTCATAATTTAATAAATGAAAGTTCAAACTAATTCTTTGAATTGTTAACCAACTAATTGTTGCAAATCTGTTTAAAATTACTAAATTGTACGAAGAGTTTCGATTTAGCAAAGTAAGAAATAGGTCACGGGTTCAATTTAAGTTTTCATCTACACAAATGACAACAACTGACGGAAACAATAAAGTTTCTGTTCAGAGAAAGCTAAAGTTTTAATTGTAATCAGACTTTCAATCAGAAAACTCGCTTGAATGGAAATAATTGTCAATGAATTGAATTAGGTTAAGGACAATTGTTTTGGCTAGAAGTTTAGCACAAATGAATTACTATAAACTTATAATTGATGACATCGTAATACTATATAACTAAGTAATTCTGGAATTTTGCAAATATTTTTTGGAATGCAGTAACTAAGATGATCTAAGATTTGACAATGATAGTAAAAGCATTTGACTAATTTTTCAATCACCGTTCCGCAGTATATTGTTAACATTTTGAAGGTATGTTCTGCTTCGTGGGAATTTTCACCGAATTTAAAACTCAAACTTCAAACTTTGAAAATCGTACACAATACTGGAGGTTTTCAAGGAGTTAGTAGAGAACTTCATCGCATACGATACCTTCTTGCATACGTGAAGTTTGTGAAAAAGTTGCACGAAGAAAACTTTAATCTATTTAAGATTTGGTGATTCTGAATTGAAGATTTATGTTACTTTTAAGCAAAATTTAGAGGCGATTAATAAGATTGAAACCTGGAAAAGCTAAATCCGAACTTAGGAAAAAAAACTGGTTCAGCTATCAAAGAAAATTTATTCTAAATAATCAATTTTTTTGCATCATGATTGTGCTCAATTCATAATAAATTCACACATAGTTTGAAGTGTTATTAACACTTTGATGACGGACAATGTTACTGAAAATTCATCTCATGTCACCGGCTATTATTTCGTGATAGGATGTGGAAGTAAAACAATCAAAATAATCTTTAATAAATTTTGTCTTTTGCGTATGAAAAGCAATATGTGATGGCACCAATAGCTTTTAAAAACATCTAATTTTGATCAGCAACGTTCGGCCATAACGCGAGTTTACTTGGCACCGGTCACCAAAGTGTTAATATCCAAAAATTAAACTAGCTGTAAGTGGAATTCTGTCTTGAGGCAATTATGGCATCGTGCCTTAAGGCAAATTGCTGGAACTTCCCGTACCGTAACGAAATGTTCGTGGAATACTGAATGTTTTCAAATAGATTATTCTAAATATTGTAACATTGTCTAATATTTATAAGAATTATATAAACTGTATTGCAGAGTTGAAATTATTTGTAAAGTATATTAGAACTATAGTCAGAATTAAACATAAAATCTGAAATATTTTCGATATACAAAAAACTAAAAAAAAAAAAATGGAACAAAAATTTTTTTTTCCAAAATCAATTATTTTGTTAAGACAAGCAGAAAGTTCTTTGAATCATTTAAATCGGACGCTTAGTTCTCTCAAAAATTGCCATTTTTTACATATTTAGCTCCGTATCTTCAAAACTGCTGGGCCTGCCTTTGCCAAAAACTAATAAACACTTCTCCCAATCATTACTAATTGAATGTTTTTTAGATCATTCAAATCGGATACTCCGTTCTCTCAAAAATTCGATTTCTATTTTCTGCACGCTTTGCTCCGTATCTCCGAAACGGCTGGACCTGCCTTTGCCAAAAACTAATCAGCTCTTTTCCCTATCAATAGGAATCGAATGTTTTTTGAACCATTCAAATCGGTTGATCCGTACGCCCGAAAACGTGGGCGAAAATTTGTATCCATACATACATACACACACACACACACACACACACATCCATTTTTTCTGAGGTATGCCAAAACGTTCAGAAACCTTCAAAACGTCGAGAAATGTAAAAAATTTCAATTCCGATTTTCGGCCCATTACAATAACTTACCCTACGGGAAGTTAATAAATATTCACACTAGCAAAATATGGCCATATACAAAACAATAACTTAAGGACAATATTGTGAAAGAGCCAATATATGTAACTTATTGATTTTGCAAAAAAAAACTTAGATAAAATAGTTGCATATTTAGAATAAATAACTATCCAGAATCGTTTTCTACCAACAATTTATTGATAAACTTTTATCCAACTAATAATTTTTAAAAATCATGATGTTCCTTGTAAATAAACCAAGTAAACTGTTTATTATTTATACCAATTTTTATTGGAAGATATCATTTTAGTTACAATATAAATAGCAGTATCTAAGGGCAAAAAATGCGAATGATACAAAATTGTAGTAAGTAAAACTCATTCATTTCTGCAAGGAAAAAAAAATTAGAATAATTCACAATTGTGGATTCAAGGGCAAAAAATGCAAATTATTCAAAAATTGTGGCAACACTTATTCATTTCCGAAAGGAAAAAGAATCGAATGAATTGTGGTTCCAAAATTCCAAAACAATGATTTTTCATTGCGGATAAATTGGGCAGCTCTTATAAAACAATGTCCGACAATTTCACCAGAACCTACAACTATTTCCCACCCACTTCTTCCCAATATGATTAAAAAACTCCATTTTCTCTCGCAGTATCATAACCCTCATGTAACTAAAGTCACCTCAACTCGGTTGCAAATAGTTCGTGCCGTGTCTCACGGGCAGTTATCACGTCGCCTTGTACCGGCGGCAGCATAGCCAGTTGCGGCCAATCCGACGACGCATCAGTCTCTAGTCGGATGCTTCTGCCGCCGCGGTATCACAACGAAAACGTACATCTCATGAATTATGGATGTCCCGCGGGACGTTTGCGGTCCGTGATCGATCTGCACGCGCTTCTCATTCACAGGAGGCCACGCGGTACGGTGATAACGCGCGATCTGACCGGGAAGGAACTGGTAATGGGAAGATGACTTTGGAAAAAAGACGGCTCGGGGCTCGGAGCTCGTCGATTCGTACATTGTTTGGGTTTTAAACAGAAAATATATAGAATGATTGGCAGATTTTGTAGAATGTATTTGTAATTGATTGAAAAGCTCTGTGCTTTCTTGGGAGATATACACTTTATCTATCTTAAAGAAAGCATTGAAATTTAGTTATGAAACTACTGTATTTGGCTACTGCTAATATTTCACTTTATTGTTATCTACTTTCTGAGAGTAATAGATTTTAATCAGATTCCAACTAAATGATATTAGCCAAAATTTTATTCGTCACTTATTATTATTTCGATAAGCCACAAGCTTGTTTATTAACACTTAATATTTGAGTTTAATAACAATCACTCTTTTGCATAAAATTTAAATAATTCCAGAATCTAAAATATCAATTATATGCATTTAATCAAATATTTAACTAGTTGTAATTAGCATTTTGGGGCCGTTCAAGTATTACGTAACCACTATAGGAGAGCGGGGGGGTTATTAATTTCCTTATTTTGGGTGATATTTTGGTGACAGCTTTGCCTACTTTTGCTGACAAGGGGGATGAGGGGGTAAATAATTGTAATAAATCTGCTTACGTAATACTTGAACGATTCCTTTGCCTTAATGCAAGTTGCATGAACTTCCCAATACGTACACATAATAAACCTAATATAATAGATTCAGATATCAAAGTACAATATTCAACTGCTCATTTTTAAAATAAAATTTTCGCTTTCACTAAATACTAATCAAAGCGATGTTTTTCAATTATTCTTATGATATCTGTAATTGTATACATTAAATTAATTTCTTTAACAAATTTTTATTTCATTTCATTATTTCATTTCACTATTCATGCTCTAAAAATGAATTTTATTAAAGGACGTTTTCTACGTATCTTAACTAATGCGCCTTGGTATATTTCGAACTTTTGCCAACATAAGGATTTGAAAATCTCTACTGTCATTAAAATGATCAAAATTAGAAGTTTATCTTTCAAAAATAAATTAATCCAGCATACAAATCCTACTATTCAAACGATTAACAAATCGTTAAGGGGCACAACTAGTGTAACCGCCCAAAAAAAGGTAATTTTTGGGAATGTATATTAAAAAAACTACTTTATCAATCATTTCAAAATTTTAGGAATATATTTATACATGTTTTAAGAATGCATAGTAAAATTTTTGATAAAAAAAATTAAATATTTTTTTAAGTTATTGTCGATTTCCAACGGTGCGACAAAAAAAAGCCCTTTACTACTGCGGTGATTCCGGCCTTCTACGTGGATGAAATTAAAAAAAAACTCTCGTTAAACTAGATAATATTGTCTACGTAAAATGAACTACGATGAAGGAAAAAAATCAAAAATTGACAAAATGACGGCGTTTTAAAAAAAATGTCTAATTTTACCCAAAATTGTGGTCGTTTTTGGACTGCCAAAATTCGATTTTTGATCCGATCAAAAAATCGATAGCTCATTTTACGGAAAGCTATATATTGAACATGTAAAAAAAATTTGATACTGATCGGATCATTTGTTTTTGAGTAATCGCTGCAGCAAATTCGGAAAATACTGTTTCGAGAAAAACGCGTTTAAAGATTAAATGATCGTTATAACTATATATACTCTTTAAATGGCTGTAACTCAAAAATTATTTAAGATATCAATTTAAAATTTTGGTATGTTATTTTTGAAGGTATAACCTATCGAAATATGGAAAAATTGAAAATTCGATTTTTTGAAAATTTCACACTAGTTGTGCCCTTCAAGACTAAGCAAGAAATGGCCTTCCGACCTACCAAACACCTAGCCCAATGTCTGCACGCGCCCATCATAGTTCATTTATGTTATTATTTTTGTATTACTGTTATTTTATTTTATTTTGCCCTTGTTTTATTTTATATTAAATTTATTGCATTTTTTGTATTATTTTTTTTTGCTCGTTTCAATTTTGTAAATAAGACATTATAGTCTTGATTAACAAAAATACTGAATTAAAATTAATGGACGTCAGTGTAATCAGCATATATATTTTCGACATAAATTCTGATTAGAATCAATTAAGCGAAATTCTAAATTTTGATGAATTTTTATAACTTAACCTCTTATCGTGAGCCTATAATATTTAAGAATGTTGTATCAGACTAGGAAATCTAACGTACCACAAATGTTCAAATAAAAATCAACACTTAATTACGAAGAGACGGTCTGGTCGATTTTTATCAAAAACTAATCAAAGCTATTCCAAACAATCTATCAAATAGTTTTTGAATCTATATAATCGATTAAAGATTTTGGGGTAAAGCGGGGACAATTGTTTATATTACACTTCTCTGCTAATTAAAGAAACGGCTTGGCCGATTGTCGCATGATACTGAAACGTGCTGGTCCTTATCAAATTACATCGAATGACTTTTAAACTTTCGAAATTAGTCTAGTGAGAACATAGACAAAAGATCGAAAATTGGTTCACACACACAAATGCAAACACATATCTACATAAACATATACAATTTCTAGATTTGGTCTCATAGAAAGAAGAATAGCTTAAATGTTTATGAAACAAAATTAGCAAATCGGATTTTTTTGCGAAACTTCTCCTTCAAAAACATGAAAAAAAGAATATTGAATATAATACAATTTACAATACTGCTATAATGCGGTTTCGAATATTATTACTTCAAAAACCATATTCAATCACGTAATTATTCACAATTAACTCTACAGATAAACTTATGTTTAGACTAATAATTATATTGTAATTTACAGAAATTTTTATGTCGATATAATTGCCTATAAAAAAAATAAAAAATACCTTCATAATAAGTTGATGAAAATAGTAATACAAATCAAAAATACATATGGAATATGATATAATCCAGGTTTATGAATATTTTATATAGTCATTTTCGATTTATGCAATGCTTTGATTAAAAAAATAAAAGTCAAAATACTCTATTGACAACCTGTATCTGCAACTACCTCAGTACTATTCGTCTTGAAATCAGCTTCTGCTACCCTCCCTTATCTGCATCCCTTCATGGACTCGGCGAGTCAGAGTGAGTGACAGACATAACCTCGGCCGTGGCACGAGGTGCGATAAGGGTACCGCAGGGAACGACGCGGAAGCGAAGGTACCACGAATATAACCATGATGATAACGACGGAGGGCGTACTCTTACACGAAAAACGCACGACCGAAAAAACTCACACGTATGTCGCTAGCAGATAACCAATTCTGCTGTGACAGTTGTATTACTTTGATATCTCTAAAGGTGAAGTTCCTATAAGTATCAGGACTGAAATAGTATATGCAAGATATTAACATAGTACTAGGAATATCTGCTCCAGTTTGTGTATGGGAGAGAAAAGGAGGAAATAAATGTGATGTACTCGTATTTATGCTCATGCATTAGAAAGAAGAATCTCTAACTAACATATCATTAGGAAATGTAAATTTCAAAGTAACAACTAACAAAGAATCTTTTGCAGTTAATATATTTTATTTATTTATATTATTTTATTGTTTTTATTAACGCCTAATGCTCAACCCTGAATGAATGAAATTAATGAATATATTTATTTTATTTATTTATTAACTTCCCGTAGGGTAAGTTATAGTAATCGCAAAAAAATCGAAAATGAAAATTTTTATATATCTTTACGTTTCAGAGGTTTCTGAACATTTTGGCATACCTTAGAAAAAATGGATGTATGTGTGTGTGTGTGTGTGTGTGTATGTGTGTGTGTGTGTGTGTATGTATGTATGTGTGTGTATGTATGTGCGGATACAAATTTTCGTCGACGATTTCGGGAACACGGGTCAACCGATTTGAATAATTCAAAAAACATTCGATTTGTATTGATAAGGAGACGTGCTGATTAGTTTTTGGCGAAGGCAGGTCTAGCCGTTCCGAAGATACGGGGCAAAAAGTGCCGAAAACGGTAACTCAGTTTTTGAGAGAACGGAGCGTCCGATTTGAATAATTCAAAAAACATTTCACTTGTATTGACAAGGTTAAGAATCGATAAAATTTTCATAAAGGTAGCTCTAGCGGTTTCGGAGATATGGAGGAAAAAGTAAAAAAATAAGCCATTTGGCGGTCAAAAATGATCATTAGACATATTATCATCAAATTATCAGATATTTTATAGAGATTTTAACAATAAGTATACATTTTGTTAATATTCCTATGGGTTCCGTACCAATGCTTATGCGTTAGACAGCGACGCGGCGCTTACGCGCTTTATATTTTGCCCCTATGCAGTTAAAGCAGTACGATTGCTTTGAAAAGAAAGTTCAGATCTTCCACAATATGTCAAAATAAAAAAAAAAATTTTTCGAAAAAAAAAAAATAAAAAAAAATTAAAAAAAAATTTTTAAAAAAAAAAATTTTTTTTCAAAAAAAAGTAATTTTTTGTCCAATTTATAGTTTCTTAAAAATCGTATTTTTTCGAAGTAATTTTTTTTAAAAAATGTCAATCGTTTTTAAAAAAATAATAATTTTTGGTACGGGAAGTTCCAGCAATTTGCCTTAAGGCACGATGCCTTAATTGCCTTAAGACAGAATTCTACTTACAGCTAGTTTATTTTATTTATTCATAAGCAAGCCGTAATCAATAATAATAGTTATTATTTCAGGCTCTTGTCAAGCTTATTCATAATTAATATTAAACGGATAGTTATAATAATCATAATAGCTGCACAAATTTCGCTTCTGAAAAAAGAGCTGAAAAAAAGCATTCGAACATTAAATACAATGTTCATCATCAAGTTCATCATATTAAACTCTATTTGACCACCAGTCAAGCTCAAAATTCTTGCACAAGATTGAAAGTTATACTCATTTGAAACCGTAAAAAATTTAAATTAATAAAATAGCAATGGTCAGACTACATAGATAAAGGATAAGGATCATGCAAGAAAATAGTTATTGAAATCAAATTGAGAAAATTCAGTAATGTCATAATAAGCTCGAGTAATGTCATAGACCGTCGATCGTATTGAAAGAGCTGGCTAATTTATATGTGCGCGCCTTAATAAGTTTGTGTCTAGTGTTGTAGTTTGAGGAGGACAAAGCCATATCAAAAAGTTTCGAATTGTTTTTGATGAAAGATAATATTTCCAACAGAAAAATGCATAGGACAGTTAGAATATTGCGTTTTTTAAATATAGGTCTGCAGGAGGTTTTACTAGGCAAGGAAAAAATTATTCGAATAGCTCTTTTCTGAAGCTTAAATATTTTAATTAGTTCGGATGAAAAACCCCAGAATTGGATGCCGTATGATATTTTAGTACTCTTCTAACCTAATACTTTTTATCGCAGTATTTCGTAGTATCAAAGAGTTTCTTACATTGTAATGCTTCGTTGTGACCTTAAGCAGACCCTCAATCATTAATCCGTCCTTCTAAGGTATTATATCTCTTTGAACTCGATTCAACCAAATCACAGGTCAATATCTGATTGAAAAAGAATGTGATGGGCAGTCACTTGAACCCAAAAATGAACCAATTAGAAAAATCTAATCAATACTAAAACGTCAACTTTAAGTATTAACTCAACATTTAAACATATACATTAAAGTCTTGATTAACAAAAATAAATTGTAACAAAAAAAAAAAAAAAAAAATTTAAACATATAACATCACCTATCAATCTCTAATAATAAATTATTTTATCCATATATACAACAATTGAAACTATTAACTTCCCGTAGGGCAAGTTATAGTAATCGCAAAAAAATCGAAAATGAAAATTTTTATATATCTTTACGTTTCAGAGGTTTCTGAACATTTTGGCATACCTTAGAAAAAATGGATGTATGTGTGTGTGTGTGTGTGTATGTATGTATGTGTGTGTATGTATGTGCGGATACAAATTTTCGTCGACGATTTCAGGAACACGGATCAACCGATTTGAATAATTCAAAAAACATTCGATCCGTATTGATAAGGAGACATGCTGATTAGTTTTTGGCAAAGGCAGGTCAAGCCGTTCCGAAGATACGGGGCAAAAAGTTCCGAAAACGGTAACTCAGTTTTTAAGAGAACGGAGCGTCCGATTTTAATAATTCAAAAAACATTTTATTTGTATTGACAAGATGAAGAATCGATACAACTTTGATGAAGGTAGGTCCAGCGGTTTCGGAGATATAGAGGAAAAAGTAAAAAAATGAGCCATTTGGCGGTCAAAAATGATCATTAGACATATGCACATCAAATTATCAGATATTTTATAGAGATTTTAACAATAAGTATATATTTTGTTAACATTCCTATCGGTTCCGTACCAATGCTTATGCGTTAGACAGCGACGCGGCGCTTACGCGCTTTATATTTTGTCCCTATGTAGTTAAAGCAGTACGATTGCTTTGAAAAAAAAGTTCAGATCTTCCACAATATGTCAAAATAAAGAAAAAAATTTTTTTTTCAAAAAAAAAAAAATTTAAAAAAAAAAAAAAAATTAAAAAAAATTTTTTTTTCAAAAAAAACTAATTTTTTGTCCAATTTATAGTTTCTCAAAAATCTTATTTTTTAAAAGTAATTTTTTTTAAAAATGTTAATCGTTTTAAAAAATAATAATAATTTTTGGTACGGGAAGTTCCAGCAATTTGCCTTAAGGCACGATGCCCTAATTGCCTTAAGACAGAATTCCACTTACAGCTAGTTTATCATCTTTTAATTGTCTGATATAGTCACTACCTAATTATATCTGGTTCTACGACATTATCCGCGAAAAGTGTCCTATTCTAACAGATTTAGACTCCACGGTTTGGGACACGAACTCTTTCTAAAATTCACGTTATGAACTAACCGAATCAGAACAGTTATTATCTTAAAAAATAATTTTTAATCATACTTGAATTGCATAATTTTTAATAAGATATTGCTTCAATCATTATTTTTCGCTTAATACTTGAAATAAAAAAGAGCAATAAATAAATAAATAAATCAGACTATTGGTAAGCGCTTTATTCCACGTTAGAGATGACTTTAATTAGAATTTTGAATTTGTAATCCCATTCTTCGTTCTGCCAACTAGATTTTTGTAAACTTACCCTTAAAAATTAGTAAAACTATAAATAAAACAAAATTAAATTGAAAACGATAAGTTCATTACATCAACGATAAATTCTATTTAACCAAAAATCCATAGTTTTATAATCTAAAAAAATATATACACTGAAAAATAATACAGACTCCAACAAAAAAGCAGGAAATATATAATTAATTAATTGTTTTTACAAAAAAAATATTAAATTATCGGATCTTCGTTTACTGATTCCATAATAACGCTTCGTATTTGATAAATCTAATTTCATTAATGTAACACGATCTTGAATCTTGTATTTCCATTCCAAATCATCCGAATCAATTCTGTTTTACCTCAAGATGAGGGTTAAGTAGGGCAAGGAGAACCCATGATTAGGTATTATGATAACAATGAGGTGTACTACCTTTGGGGTAAACCTAACTTACAGACTTAAAGGGGCATTATGTAAAATCGACAAACGTCTTCGATAGGAATTCCTGTCGACCTTTGTACGACCTTTCGTAACTGCTTGATGTGTATCCGAGCCATGAAGAAGAAGCGAGCGGGCTTTTGATAATATTCATAGATGTCCGCAAGGCTTGTTCAGGTAATGATCACTTGAGTCGAGATTAGAATTTGAGGTCCGATGAAGATGAAGGTAGTGTACAGAACTGTACATTTGCATTGTTGAAGCCAAAGACGGTGTCTTACATATTGCTTTTCAATAATAATGTGCAGATACTGGGGCTGATATCTTAATTTTCATACGCATTCAAAGAGTTGTAAATAATTCTAATAGTAGTAATATATGTCAATTTTTGCAATTTATTTTAAACTGTTTATATATAAATATATATGTAGCGACCTGTCAACACACGTCGCATCTCAACTTGACAGATGTACATTATTTTGGGCTCATCATAGTGTCAGCGCAAAAACAAAATGTTTAAAACGTCAGTTCGGATCTCTCTATTGTTTCTCCCGAGCCTAATTGCCAAAATTATAATTCTTGAAACCTTTTCTTTTGAATTGTAAATACGCAAATACTAACTACATTTTATAAATGATCAATATGATTACACATAGTGTTGTCAATACTAATCATACTTAAAATAAACCAAATATAAAACATAATATATCGTGGAATTTATTATGTCTACAATTTGGACTATTGTCTCTACAATTTTGATATTACATGTGGACCACTGCTTACCAAATATATATATATATATTTTATACAGTAAATATATATATATATATATATATATATATATATTTTATACAGTTTTTTTACATCCCGCAAAACTTATAATCAGAGTTTGATTTAAACGTGTCTCGCTGACAATGCCTCAAACTAGACATGAATATAAATGTTTTTTATATATATAAATGTATATTTTTAAACCAACGTAAGTCTATATCATATAAATTATTTGAAGTATGAAAAAGGTAGAATTTTATCGCCTCTTGTGATACTCCAATTATAACAATCGGTCAATTTATAATCATTTTTATTTTGCTTATGCTACATTCTGCATATTAATGATAGAATTCAATAAACCCGACCTCGAACATCAAAGAAAAACTTCCATGACTACTTCAGAAGAGCTTTTGAGCACATTCATGAAAATATACCTAAGTAGTTGAAAAATGTGCCTTTCACAAATATCAGTCAGACGAGAACCGATCGTTTCAAAAGCGATGAAAACGGTCGCGAGTACATCCAAACATGGGATTATGAATTCGTATTATGCATAGAATATCAAACTTCCTCCTCCTGCCCCATTTGGATAGCAGAAGAGAATTCTTATCTGAAATTAAATCTACGAACCTATACGAAAGTCTCATCCGAACAAAATGTTTTCTGGTCCATTCCGGTGTAGGAATCTAAATATTGATATATTTAAATTATGGTTGTGCTACACGTGTATATGTTGGGAAACAGAATGTATAAACAAACAGAACATATTGAAATTCTGCATTTGAAAGTTATTCGCCGCAACGTGTATATTTTTTCTTTGCTTTGCGTTGGCGGAAAACTGCGGAACGTAAATAATTGGTATCGTTCAAAATTCAATTTACGTATAAGAAAAGGGCTTTTGCTTCGGTCCATTAATATATTTTCTATTTCAGGTTCCTATATTTATGGAAAATAGCTTTTGTTACAATATTTATTGAGAATACCAATACTTATTCTTAACTGGTTTAAATCAAGTTATCCTAATTTAGTTCAACGTTATATATAAGATTTTTCCTCATTTATTAGCCAAAACCTTACGTTCTACAATCTGGTGGGTTGAAACTTCTTACGACGTATTTTTAGATGGTACCCCAGCAGATTAGATTTTTTTATTATTAGAATCTATCTAATAGGGCTGACTTATTATTTAAATTTGATGAAGTAATGCCCGGCAAGGGCTATTTTTACTTGAAAACATATTTAAGATCTATAATAGATATATTTATATATATATATATTGATGATTTTTTGTTCGACGTTGAAACATATTGAAATGAATAAAACAGCCAATGCGTCGAATGTAAACAATTTAATTTATTTTTTATACGTTTCGAGACTAGATGTGTCTCATCATTCAGCAGATCAGGAAAAACCCACTTTACTAAAACATTTTACAACACCACAATCACATGACACTACTGTAGGAAAACAAAAATAATTTACGAAAAGACCGAAAAAGGTAGATGTAAAAATGTATAAAATACATAATTATTTGTTTTCAAAGCATAGCAACACGAATGGACTAAGCTAGTCCTAGGACTAGGCTTAGTCCATTCGTGTTGCTATGCTTTGAAAACAAATAATTATGTATTTTATACATTTTTACATCTACCTTTTTCGGTCTTTTCGTAAATTATTTTTGTTTTCCTACAGTAGTGTCATGTGATTGTGGTGTTGTAAAATGTTTTAGTAAAGTGGGTTTTTCCTGATCTGCTGAATGATGAGACACATCTAGTCTCGAAACGTATAAAAAATAAATTAAATTGTTTACATTCGACGCATTGGCTGTTTTATTCATTTCAATATATATATATATATATATATGTATATGTGTGTGTGTGTATAAGTTATCGAATGGAAATTCATTTACTGAGAATTTCTTTCCAACGTCTCGTTATTTTATACAATGTCTTTTTATGAAACTGGCAGTTGTAAATTATTTAAATATGCTAAATTTCCTTAACTAGACAGTTATAAATATATATGGGAATAAAATAAATTATAAGTTAAAATCATACTTTTTAAAGGGTATTTTAGTCTAGATAAAAAATCTAGTGAACTTTTTTTTCTTAATTTCCAAAGATTAACATCATCCAAAATTTACATTATTTTCGAAACTGTTTGACTACGATAATCCTTGTCTGTTTTGTTTTACGAAACTTTAAATGCTTTTGTCCAAACTGTTTTTTTTACCCACGATTTCTCAACTTCAACAGAGTAAAAAATAATTATTTACTAGAAATATTGTTTGCCTTTTTACGCCCTTTCAAAAATTGCATGAAATTCATGCCTTTTGACCACAATAGGCCCTTGAGCCAGAAATAGTAACAGCTGAAATTGGCAATAATTTTGGTTTAGGGCTTGAGGGTGGTAAGACGTTAAGAGCGACGGGACTTGATTCAGAGATCCCGGGTTCGAGACCCGCTTTGAGCTGTCTGTTGTTACGCATTTGTGACAACGGTTTTGATTTGGAAATATAGATAGCAATATGTTTTCAAGTGAATAACCCGTACCCGGCATTGCAGCACCAATAAAAAGTCAGCCCTATTAGATTAATGCTAATAATAAAATCATCGATTATGTATGGATTAACCATTAGTTTACCATCTAAAAATACGAAGTGTGGAGAAGTTTCAGACCAACAGCTTATAGAACGTAAGTTTCTGATTGCTGTAAAGATATGAGATAAAAAAATGTTTTAATGAACATCTTATACGAATAGTAATTGCATAACAATCTGTCAGTGAGATATCCAACCAGAGGCTATATTCTTTAATCCCAGATAACTGGCATTATCTCGTCTCCGTGTCGTCGTCTATACTGCGTCTCTCTGCCGATAGTGATGCTTGCTTGCGCTTTCCTTTGTGCTCGAGGAGCCTGTCTGAAAATCTAATGAATGTGACATCCCTTCCGTGTGTACAACCACTCAGAAACACAACAGTTCCATGCAAATGAGCTTGTTCAGAGCATTAGCATAGCAACAAGCTTGCGTTATTGGTTTAACGGATAGTACAGAGACGGGATGTACCTACACCAAACATTCGAAGCCATTAATGGAGATGTCATCGCAATAACTGAATGGGTTGGACGACTAAAAGCCTCAGTATCAAATGCGTTAATGGAAGAGATTTCATTTAATTAAAATTCATTGTTTTTGCGAAAATTTTCAGCACGTTCTCCACGAATAACTGATCTTTGCTTTTGTAGGAATTTTGTACCGAAATAAAGAAAAATTTTGCCGAAAATTTGGAAATTTGCCAGATTGTATTATCATATATGACTACTAGATTTATATAAAACCACCAGACTTTATATATAACCGCCATATTTTATACACCCAGACTATATATGAAATGACCGCCAGAGTTTATATATGCCCTCCAGAATTCATAATAATATGATTGCCAGATTTTATATATGGCCGGGAAATACCGTATTCCATATGCAATCTTAAAGCAAATTAAATTTTCACATATTTATGATTTATGAAAAAAATTATTTCAATTTATAGTCATTTTAACACAAAACATAATTTAAAAAAATGCTGCAAAATGCTTTTTTAGAAAATAATTATGCAATTTTATTTGTCATTATTGTTGAAAGTTCTAATTGTTATTGTACACAGTATTTGTATTATATTTCTTATACATAGTTAATATAAAATTAATAGTGAAAATGTTTACTACATTGTTATCATAGAGAATTTTTGTAAGGTTAATAACCAAAACTTAAAACCTTACTCTGATATAAATTTATAATAAATGTACAAAAAACAATTTCTTATTTAAAATTTATTAATTGCTACAATCGGTTTCTAATCGCATTTTCTTTGCTCTTGGTCCTCCTTCGCCCTTTGATTCGTATGTCCAAATTCCCAATTGACCATCCCTAGAAGAACTTGCAATTTCTATTCGATGCGGGTGCCAATGTACGTCTCTTATACAATCCATATTTTTATGATCGAGTTCTTTAACGATTTTTCCAGAATTAGTGTTATATATTATCACCTTACCATCAGCGCTACCAGCATAAGTATATCTTTGGCCAGTATTGAATTGTGGCGAAAATCGACACCGCATAAGAGTCCGTTGTAGTATGTGACCTACATATGTCATAACAGATCTATCCTCTGGTATAATAGGGTCATCATAAGCATCTGCATTGTAGCGCCTTGGAAAATAGTCGACAATTTTTTTTTCTCGACACATTCGGATGTCCCACAATTTGGCACATTGGTCATGAGAATTCGTCAAAAAATGTTTTCCATCGTTTTTTGAATCAATGTGCAGAATATCATATCTATGGCCGTATAAAAAACCAACCGGCGATGCTCGATTCTCATTTAAACATCTTATATCCCAAATTCTGCAAATTGTGTCAGCACCACCGCTTACGAAAATTTTAGAAGACTTTTCAAGAAATGCCATTGAGTAGACAGTTCCAGTATGTTCCTTAAAAAGTAGTGGTTTATCGATTTCCAAATCATGTATACAGATGTAACAATCGGTAATGGCGGATAAATACATTTTACAATCCCCACTAAATTTGATAGGAAATATTCCGCAGTACAAATCGTCTTTTGTATATAAAGCACTTGATACATGTTTATGAACTTGATCTTCAATATTGTACAAATATACTCTTTTTCCTGGACATTTGCAGTAAAGCACGTAATTACCACAGGGACTAAACACGGCATCTAGTATCCAGCCATCATTTTTGCATTTGAATTCATGGGTGCATTTTAATGCTGGAGTTGTGGCATCGTAAATTTTTATAACATTTTCCTGTTGTAAAGACATGAACTTAGTACCATCTTCTGAGTACAAGCCACAGGAAAATATCTTTTCACCTCTATCTACTACGTTTACATGATTTGGCAAAAACCCGTCGTTAATGGCCCATCGTTGATTACTACCTATAGCCGCATTATATTGGCGTTTTCTAATGATACTAGGAAAAGTTATATACGATTTTTTATGAGGTTTAGTGTTAAAATCAGATGGGCGACTCGCCTTATTTTCGGACATTTTCAATTTTTATGCTGAACTAATATTTCAGATAATTGAATTGAAGAATTCACAAAAATATATTTAAGAAAAACATACGTCAATGTTTTAAAAAAATAATTATTTTGACATATAAATATCTATAAAAATTGACAATCTCTAAATTAAAACCAATCTTTCTAGAAATTAGGTGGATAGACCTTATATTACATAATATAAGGTTTATGGGTGGCATTCATCAGTTGAATTATAAGTACATTGTTCTCATACGCTCCTTCATTAACTCTTACATCATTCATAGCTAAAATTTTTCAAAAACTAGTTATTCAACAACAATATGTTTTATTTACATTTCAGACTTTCAATTTATCTTCTTATATCATTTATAAAAACTTTTATAAAACGCCATAACGTTTTCACTTCTGAAAATATGCACTAGATTATTTTCATTTCGAGTCAAATTAAATTAATGTTTAACTTAAGCACTCATAATATTATCTCAAATGATTTCAATTACGAAATTTTATTATGTTTCCGGCCCTCATTTTCCTTCCGCTTACATCAACAATTATGCCCTCGATCATAATTGCTTTCTACGTTGACATTCTCATAATAATTTCACCTCTCGACTGCATTTGTTCGCTACGTAAAGGCCTTGGCCCCCGTGTACACAAGAGCCAGCAATTATTATACTTTCCCGAAATTAATTTTGGCAACAGGAAATTTTATTCTAATTATAATCTGAGATACTTTGAATTAAACAGTGGAAAAATATGGCCAAAATTTTTGTGATATATAAACACAAACTTGATTTGATATTTTAAAAATCTTTTTCCAACGTGTAACGCCTGAAAGTTTATTTGTTTTATAAAAATAAATTCAAATATACCTATAATAAACATTATTAGATTAAAAATCATTATTCAAAAATGGAACAAAAATATTTTGTAAGAATTCATACTCGTAAACTAAAAATTAGGTGGGTATTCCGATGTAGAATTTAAAAAAATCGATGTTTTGTTGCGTAGTTTAGAAGTTTAACTATTCAAGAATATGTGTGCAAGATGATTTCCAAAAATTTATATTATTTTTGGAGATGTAGCTGTTTGTGCCACGATAATCCTCCTTTGCCCTTTTCGATACTCACGATTTCTTAACTTCTACGACCGTTCCACTTTACTCCAAATTATTACAGAATCTTCTCTATGGACTTCCTTCCAGTATGAATTATGTTCATACCCAAATTCCAATTTTTACATTTTTTAAAAAAATGTAGAATAATAAAAAAAAAAATTGTTTCAGGTAGTCGCTATCGCTATTATTTTATATTTTTTTTTTGTTTAGTTGGTAGTTCATACGATATAATGCAACATAATATTATATTAATAAGTGATAATAATAATGAAAATATTGTTTGCCTTTTTTAGGACCTTTCAAAAATAAATTGATGCGTCTAGACCAGTACTACCCCTTAAGATTCCTAAATTAATAATAATTTTACGAGTTGTGATTATATATAAATATAAGAAAACAATTTTTTAATAAATTTACCAATAATTTAAAGACATAAAAATATTATATTTTTACTACCAGCATGATTTTTATAATATTTTAGATTAATAATAATAAGAATTTATGCTTGCATTTCTTGGAATGTAAAAACATTTACGTTTCTCCGAGTTCTTAAATGTTCTAAATACATTTCGTGAAACACGTAAAATATTTACTGAATGTCTTAGAAGTCAAGGCAAATTTCAACATGAGAGAACTTCCTCACTTTAATTAAAACATGACATGAGGAGCGAATGCTTCGCAGTGATATGACAATGCTAAAGTATAATGTAAAGCTAAGACAATGAGCATTATACTGGAATATTAATGTGTAAATTTATCTTTTATAAAATCTAATCACGAAATGATTTTCTTACCGCATACAGAATTATAAAATATCGAACTTAAAAATAACTCAATTACCTGAAAAGTTGCTCAATATAAATTATAAGTAACGTGATTAACGTAACGTGGTAACGTAGCAACATTAGGACGAAAATGTTCAACAACATTTCTGAATTCATCATCATCATCGAACAAAAATCAAAACTATCAAATCCAGAGTGAGAAAACTTTATTGGCTGGATATAATTCAAAACTAGCACTATCGAGAATAAAAATTTTATTTTATAAAACAATAATAGTTCCTATCTGCTCTAGCAAATCTAATGTGGCATTCGTACAGCGGATCCAATCAAAACTACTTAGAATGATGATAGATTCACCTTGGTTTGTGAGCTTTTCATGATGATCTGAGGGTGCAATATATCAAGGGCTTCATAAAAACATATCGACTAATTACATCAAAAATTAAAAAATCATCCCAATGTACTTGTTGCTCCGTTATTCCATACACCAGAATCGAGAAGACAGAACAATTATGGCAGCATTGCATCTAATAGTACATGCCCACTAGGATAACTGTTGTCTATATTATCTAATATTTTTCATTAATGTCAATCAAAATAACTCATAGAATTTAACTAATGTTGTGATTGTTATTAAAATGAAGAAATAAAAAAAAACCTTCAAACAAAAAATATTGTAAGCATGAACAATAAAATAATCGAACTAAATTATTTGGAACATTTAACGTATTCACATTTGTCCTTTCAAAATTTCTTATGCCAATATTTTTTGCTGTCGACCGAATCCAAGCATGATAACAACGAGCAAACATAACTTATGATAATTGTATTCCTTGTTTATATTACATTATTCACCATGCGGTCCTGAATAAGTTAAAAGTGTTTAGGAGTATTTACTTTAGCGAGCCCGCAACCCCAAGTGTAGTACAAAAACAAACAGACACACATATTAAAATTGTATATATATATATGCATTCACAAACGCAGTTTATTATCAAAAATTGTAAAAAGTTCTCTGAAACATAAATAATTTTTGTAGCTTCTTTTATCTATCAGATCTTGGCTAGAACAAGTGCAACTATTATGTAATTTCCCCATCCTACAACTATGCAATTTGAGTAGCTTGTTACCAGAGAAAACGCGTAAAATAGTTTTATGAAAAGCTGTGAAATTTCACGTAATTTTCTAACGTAAATAGTTTGCATAAAATGCAGGTAATAACGTGGATAGTATCATGTTCGAGATACTTTTATACGGAATATTGTTTCAATAGTTATTTTTCATTGTTGGGGCAATATGCATGAAATTGCTACCGTAAAAATAGTTCTGCAATTTTTAATTATTTGAATTTTATTACGAAACTTTAATGAAACTCGAGTTCGCTAAATTTATATAATAAAAGTTATCATTATCATTCCTAATTGATTGAAAAATTAAAAGCATATTGATATTGCATAAATAATCTACATTTTTTGTTAGACATAAAATGTTTATTTGTAGCCAAATACTTGAAATGGAAAACAATAAATAAATAAACTATTTATTATGTATGTTTCAACAATGTAATTATTCAGCACATAACGAATTCAGAACTGAACAATCATTGTTGGTAATTGTTTTATAAAAAAAAACAACCAATAAAGTTAGAAACTGAGGATCAAGTAATAAAATGGTGTAGTTAGACACGTGATGAACAAATTGTCTACAACAATTTCCTTGAATCGTGTGTTGCATTTTTCTTGGTTTGAATTTGTTATTTATTTATTGTTATTACAAATAGTTGCTTTCAATTTCGATTTTTTGGACAAAAATACCTCAAAATTATTACAACATTTTGGCAATTGTATTATAATAATCAAAATATAAAATAATTTTTAATTTAGTTGGTATAATGTTAGTTTATATCAAACTACCATTGCATAGAATCCTGTTTCATATCGCTTAAGACTTAAATAATCAAAATATATGACTTTGCATTTAAACCTGCATATTAAAAACATACTTGCACACTATATGCAGTAGGTACACAACAGTTTTGCACTAAATCGAATGTAACAATAGCCAGCAATAACTAGTTTCTATTATGAACTAATCAAGCAGGTTTTAACCAATTGCTAGAAGTGCTAAATAAAAATAGATTTTTTGCATTCTTATTTATAATGTTAAGTATTATTTTTTATATCAAGACAATTTTTACACATTTGTAATATTTTTATTCCAGACTGCAAGCGCATAATTTAACTTTTCCATCCGACGGAACGACTCACTGGTTGAATCTGTCTACGCCCGTCACGAGAGATTGGTTCGGTGTCGCTTTTCTCAGCTGGACTGATCCGAAACTCGACAAAATAGAACAGCAAGGTATATATATGTGCAGAAATATTTTATACATTCTTGAAAAAGAATTGAGAATAAAACCGTAATAATAAATTACTTCTAGGGCACTTTAGATTTTTTTAAAAAAATATTTTTTCAGTAATCTCAAAATCAATCCAAAATTATTATTGATCTTCTGAAACTTCTTGAAACAATATCGAATTTGCAAATCCGTTTAAAAATGATTTAACTCTTTGGGGACGGCTGCCCATCTGAGTGGACAAACATACTCTGTGAGGCACAGACTATTTTATAAACAATGACTCAGTTTGCATAAAAAAGTTGAATAAATTATATATAGCAGTGATAAACAGTGTTGTATTTTGAAGATAATTTTAAGTTATTTCAGTAGTATTTTTAGCCTTTTTTTTTGCTATATAGCTTTTTTTAATATTTAAAACGACCGAGCGCTTTTAAATATGGCACGACTGGTAAATTTTGTGAATTAAGCAGTAGTAAAGATGAGTTTCAAATAGACATTTATACAGACAAATTTTACGAAATTACTATTCGCACCGAAGATAGTGATGAATGTGATGATGATATTATCCAACCAACAAAAAGTTCCTCTTGTTCGACAAATTAAATGAAGAGCGGAAAGACACTAGCGAATGTGCCGATTGTCCTTCAATAACCGAGTTTGACATACATCAACACCCCGACTACAAATACCAAGCAATATAAGAAACCAATAAATTATTTTACTTTATATTTTACAAATGATTTATTAGACAATATAATAGAAAAAAAAATAAAGAAGAAGGGATTTTATTGTCTGTTCTGACAGAAAGGGCACCAGGAGGAAAGCGGCAAACAACATTTTATTGTAAAACATGTCAAAATCAACCAGCTATGCATTTTGGAAATTGTTTTGAACGTCACCATTCTTTATAAAATGATCAAAAATAAATTAATATTATAAATGTATGTCCTTCAATGACCAAAAATGTTTATCAAACAAATTGCTTAACATACACAATCAAATCAAGTTTGCAGCCGGTACAGTAGATTGTTTTGAACTGGGTGCCGTCCCGCAAGTGTTAATAAATACTATTCGACAGTAATACAACTATTCATATATTTCACACAAAGATTTGGGCTTCTGCATTTATAGCATTATTTCCTTGGAAAGTACGCATGGAACGCATTGAAATGATCCAGTATACCACAGCATATTTCACTAATATTTGCTATTCTATATATACGAACCATTGCGAATTTCATTCCCATAATTAATATTACCAGCACGTACTTAATTATAATCTGAAATTGACATTATGCGATGCTCAATGTGATATTGCTGCGCGCATTACTAGTTATATCAACTCCAATAGCGACGCGAATCCATTTCGAATGACATATTCAAATTGAGGGAAGTCAAATTACCTTTATTACCATCAAATGTTATTGCATCGGGAGTAATGCTTCTATATTAATTCATATTAAATGTACGTGGAATAAAATAAAAATTTGGTATGAAAATTCTATAGTTAATCCTTGTTAATAAGCGAATAGATTCCCCAAAGGCAAAATAACTTAATATCAGATCAAGGTTATAAATATTTATTTTACACCGTCAATTTTCTGCAAAGTTTCATAAATAAGAAATTAATCAACAATAATCCCAAAGAAACGGTTCTGCCGATCAACGATAAAATGCCAAAAAAATGCTAAATTTCGAACATACTGTGTTCAATTCTGGCGTCAATTCCGAATGATTAGAAACATCAAGTAAATGTAAAATTATCTATTATGTTATGTTATATGTTGGAAAAAAAATATGCAGAATATATCAAAAGTGACAGTCTCTGTACAGCATATATTGGAGTATTAATTGTCAATGTTCTTCAAATTAATAAATATTATATAACCAGAGAATTTATGATGTATTTTTAAAGAATAAAATTTAAACTAACCTGTGTAGTGGCGGCCAAACTTCACTAAATCTGCACCTGGTAAATTTGACACACACTGAACTCTTGACTATCAATTATCGGCATAGACTGACAAATAAGCATACGACATCACTCCAATATTGCAATACACCTGTTTACGTAAATAAATCTAAAACCGCACATAAACATATCTCACTGTAATCTATTTAGATTGTCAGTTGAAGATAATATTATAATAAAAACTGTCCTGGTTTCTTCGAGACCCCGAAAATGCGACGAAGACGACCGGGGTGCATTCGGCGTCCCCGGTCACACGCCTTTGTTCTGGTCCCTACCAAACGCAGGAACTATATGAAAGATTTACTTCGACCATTGCTTTAACATCAACAAACATAAAACAACAATTCTTTATTGTATAGATATGAACTTCAAATGGTTGGTAAACAAACCATTTGAAGTTGTATCAAAATATTGATATAATCGATACAATTGCCTTTTTTGGTATATTTGATTTTAATGCATATATATAATTATTTTTTGTATCCTCTTTGGAATTCTGCCCAGTTTTTGAAGCGCTGTATAAAGGAAACAAATAATATTTTTACTATCGATTTTTTTTATCATTTGTTTATTGATATTTTATTATTACATAAAAAAATTATTTTAAAAAAAATTAAAATTCACAAAGTTATGAGCAGTCAAAGTGGGGGCTCAAAAAAAAGAGGGTGTCCTGGCGTGCATGATTCCAACCCTCCTGGTGATTTGAAACAAACAAAAATAGATGGATTCTTAATTATTATAGATGCCGCTATCGTATGACCCTTGGATAAGTTAAAAAAATGTTTTTGTTTGGATGGCGGCAGTTTGAAAAAAAAATTTTTTTTCATGTTTTTTTTAACAATTCCGAATTTTTAAAAAATACTAAATGAAAAGTTATAGTTTTGGGCAAGGTCCACGCGATAAAGCGATGTATAGAGAAGATCCTCTCCAAATTTCAAGTAAATCGGTTTGAAGTAACTCGAGATATCCTTACCGCCAGCTCGAAAAAAGTAGTTCCGAGAAAAACGCGTTCAAAGTTTTGAGAAGCGGTCGGGTCCGAACCGAGGCCACGTCGCTAAAACGGCTATAACTCAGGAAATAATAGTAAATTTGAAAAATCCTTTTAATGACATATTTTTGAATAACTAAACTTTGAAAATATGAAAAAAAAATTTCGATTTTTTCAAAATTCTACAGTAGAATACCCCCTTAAATAAACATGTAAATATCATGTAATTAATAATAACTAGCTGCATGTGCACTTCGTTCACGTGAAATTTTTAAAAATAGTTAAGCGTTTTTGTCATTTTTATATAAATTGGTTGCTAACTATTTTCATTTTCTAATTTCTTTATACAACACGTTTAGCCTTTCTCAGACTCTTTGAGGTTTGACTATTTTTAATCATTACTAATTTGAAAAATAAGCTAGTTTTGCATGGCATTATGTCTTAAGGCAGATTTATTTATTTTGAAAATTTATTTGAAATAACTGTTATCAATCAATGATCCATTTTCATCGATTATTTATTATTTTTATTTCTGACATGTTAAATTACGCACTTTTAAATATTTTTCTATATGAGCCTTTAGGTTTTAGATAGGGGATATAATTTAGCTTCTAATTGTTAAACTGTATAAATATTGGTACGAAACTCATAAAAACGTGAACAACAAAATGTGAAAAAAATCTGTACATTTATTAATAAAAACTCTGTATAATATCTAATGTCTAATGTTAATTTTTTAACTAAAAATAAGTTAAATAAGTCATTTTTTTAACTTCTCTTATCAGAATCATTTGTAACGTGAGTAAATTGAAATAATTTTATATTTATCTTTATAAATATTCATCACGGTAGTTTTTAATTGAAGATTATTTTTGGAATATGTTTTTAATATTCCCATATTATTATCATAATATCAATAGTAAAATATTGAAAAATATATAGTAAAAATAAATTGAAACACGCATGCGATTGAATATAGATATTTAGTCATCTAATTACTATTATTATAATGTATCAAAGTAATTCAGTAAACAAACAAAGAAATTAATTACCATCTTAATTACAATTACATATATTTCTAATATGTTTACATGTATATATACATTATATATATATATATATATATATAATAATGAATCATGACTAGTAGTCTGCCTTCTCGGTTTATCATTCCCATTGCCGCTAGAACATATACATATATAATATATATTTATATATACAACGATTTCTTCTTCAAATTATATTAAAATTTAATTATTATTTCCTCAGGCCTGGGGCCCCGTTGCGAAACTTATATGCAGTCCGCCCTGCACGCGCTGCTGGACGAAGCTTCCCCGAGCCTGGTGCAGGACATTGTGTACGATCTGGCCTCCGTCCCCGGTGAGAAACAAAAGTTACGATTTCACGTGCCACATGAGACCAGGTCAGCATCTTTGAGATTTCGACTTTTTGACAGATTGGATCCAGCAGGAATGAGTGGAGGTAAATATTTTAACGACTGAGATTCGTTAAAGTGTTCTTTTATTTTAAGCCAAACACGTATTATCAATTTAAGTTAATATATATATTATATATATATATATATATTTATGGGTCAATTCTGGCGAAAAATAGGCCAATATTATGGCAAGGCTATGTTAGATTCTAGTTTTCATACAAAATGCTACTAAATGCTATCAAAATACCATGTATTTGCTGTGCGATCAGACGTTTTATATATAAAATGCAAGTTCACTCATATGTTATCAATCTATATCTCAAAGATCCAATTATAATAATATCGTTATTTGGACATTTGTGCTTTTTTAGGTTAGGATTTCTATCTAAATCCCCAAACTGCACAGCAACCACATGGAATTTAACAGTTTTTTCGTGCCACTTTATATGAAAATTAATTTATATAACATTGGTCTATATTACGGCAGAATCGACTCCTTAGTCTTTAAATGCGATATTTAATATTATTTTACTGTTCATTTATATTCATATAGTGCAAATTATAGCTCTAAATTAAATGAAGTTAAATTGGATTAAATTTAATTAATAGCTATTTTCACAATAGTTATTTAATTCCCTTCTAGAATTTCGTAATATAGAACAAATTGCTCTAACAATGAAAAATAACTATTGAAACAATATTGAGTATAAAAGCATCTCTAAAATGATACTTCATCCACGATATTACCTGCATTTTATACAAACTATTTACGATCGAAAATTACGTAAATTTTCTGCGCTTTTCATAAAACTATTTTACGCATTTTCTCTTGTAACAAAGCCACTCGCAAGCTGCATTGTAGAATGAAGAATTATATTTCATTCCCAATTATTCTTGTCATGCTAGATAGATATAGATGAAAGGGGCATCTTGGAATAATATTACATTCATTCAAAATTAAGTGATGATGAGGGTAGTAAATTTCTCTAACACACCAAAATCAATATTAAAATTTTATAAGATAAATAACTATCGTCCAGAATTCTATCAGCAATGTGTTGTTTTCTATTGACTTTTAAATAACTTATTTTTATGGACTTAAATTTCAGATGTTTGTGTAATTTTATTCAATTATTTTTTGCAAAATTTTTTATCCTCTCAAGGATCCATTTCAATGGTTCGTTTTTATTTTCCGTTTAAAACGAAATGAAAATACCCAATTAATTTCAATTGCTACGAGATTATGATTTCAGAAGACTTTTCTTTACGTCAGTGCCCGTGAATAAACCAACAAAGAAAAATATAATTAATTAGAAGAGGATGCTTAGTGGAAATAGTCTAACAATGGCCGAATCTTTCTGGAAAACGTAAAGAGAATGGCGTTCCGTAATTAATCGTTATTATATGCAAATCAGTTCTCGGTTATGTTCTCAATTTTAAGTGGAAGCTATTCATTTTAAAATAATTTATAAAGTTATTAACGCATGCTGAGGTAATTTATATATTAATTTAAATTATTCGTTAGAGAAAAATTGACGGAAGAAAGACTCAAGAATTTATAATGCTGACTCACATTTTATTATATAATTATTATTCTATAAATTCTGATGAATAAATTCAGTACTGTTTTCAATATGATACCATTATTAAAATGTTCATGCTTTTTTATTCAAACTCTGAGTATTTATGAGAAGCTTTTCTAAGCAATCGATTACCAATCATTGTTTGTCTATATATCATTTTCTCTCGATGTCATCGATCATCTGCATATTTCATTTAAAATACTCGTATGTCATAATACATCAGCTTTTGCTTCAAGTACACATTTTTATATGTATAACCGTAAATATTATTTTATCTGAATACAAACTAATACATTTTGTCAGCATAATAGCATGACGATCCTAATTTAATAATTGTTAACAATTCCTGTATAACAA